>NC_068989.1:17963088-17972056 GCF_001194135.2 Octopus bimaculoides
CCTCCTCCCCTTCCCCCCCTCCTCCTCCTTCTCCTCCTTTATCTGCGGAGCGTATTGTAGACTCTTTCGATAGGATTCCAGTGGGACACACTGACGGATCGTAAATGTGATATGGAACTCCGTCAGTTTCAACGATGAGTATTCAATTGCTCATTCTCCTGAACTCCCTTCTAATTGAATAAGAGTTTAAGTGGCTGTGTATTCCACAGGCTCGGGTGTCCCAAACGTAAATCTCAGGAGGTATCTGCATAAAAGAGTCTGACAAGTCTAGATCTTTAGATTAAATGTATAAGCCAGCCAATAATTACCCACGCAGTTTCCTTCTGCTCAACCCAACTCACAAAGTGTGGGCTAGGATATAAAAAAAAAACTTTGCTCTCTTGGGTGGGATCGAACTTACGACCTCGTGATTGCGAAGTGAACTTGTTAACTATTCGAGCATGCTGTGTATACATGTCTGGTTGACTTTCGGAGCCGCCCACTTACCGATGTTTTACACTATTCTAATGAACTTGATTGCACTCGACAAATGTTTTATATTTTACTTACAATGAATAGATTATAGCTATCAGACTCCCTACCTAGCGAATAACAGACCATCTGTTAACCTAGTCATTTCTATGAGCTTCAGTCAAATACACATCTCTAGAGTTTTCGACTTCATTCCTAACTCTAATGCATTCCAAACTTGTCTTCTGTAAAATGATAACTCCCCGGTGGCTTTTCTCAAGAGTTTTACATTTTCTTCTTTTTGTCTTTCTTTTTTTTATCTAACTAGACGTGTTCGTATATGCGATTTCTTTGCTTGTTCTTTACACCTCTTGCATGCCTATACATATGGATTCACACACATATACACACATACACATACTCACGTATATATGTATGTGTGTATGTATCCGTACATGTAATATATATATGCACACACATGCATATATGCGTACACTTGCACAAACAGAGTGTGCGTGTATGTGTCTAGTCGTGTAGAAGTGCTTCCATGCTAAATGTGTTGTTCGTGGCATATTTTATTTATAAATCTGTATAATATCACGTGTGCGTGCGCACAGTGCGTTTTAAAACGCTTGAGCTTTTCAAAATCTGATACGAGATCAACTGTTTATTTTTTTAATCTTCAGAAATATCAAGAAATATCAACAGTACTTTATACGGTAGAGTTTCTTAAATGTGACATACAATAATATCTATAGACTATAAATAGTAATACTATAAGTGTGTAATACACCACTATGTTGTAATACAACACTGAAGAAAAAAGTAGCACTCCGTCGGGTGCGATGACGGGGGCTTCAGTTGATCCTATCAACGGAACAGCTTGTTCGTGAAATCAAAGTGCAAGTAGCTGAGCACTCCACAGACACGTGTACCCTTAACGTAGTTCTCAGAGGGATTCAGCGTGACACAAAATGTGACACGGCTGGCCCTTTGAATTACAGGTACAACTCAGTTTTGCCAGCTGGGTGGACAGGAGCAACGTAAAATAAAGCGTATTGCTCAAGGACAGAACGCGCCGCCGAGGATCCAACTCACGACCTCACGATCGTGAGCCGAATACCCTAACCACTAAGCCACGCGCCTTCACAATTCAGCACTAATATGTTGCAAAATTTACAACAAACAATATCGCTACTAAATGCATTGACTAGTTTCGAGATTATCTGATTTGTTGTAATCTGTATTGCTGAGAGATTTGCATATTTGAGGGAGTTGAAATTGCATATTTTGAAGGAATTAAATTTACATGCATTGACGGATTGAGATTTGCTTATGATGATTGAATTTTATACAAAACTATAAAGCGATAGACACCATATTTAACAAAACAAATTCTTCGAGAGCTGCACTTGAGTGGTCGAGTTGAGAGGACGTCTGACTACCAGCTGATGAGCTAATGACCCCTAACTTATCACAAGTGATATGAAATACTTGTAGTCAATGCACTCAAATCTTGCTAGCTTAATGCATTTGGCTGTAACCTTTAGACAGATACACCCAACTGCTGTAAGAAAAGAAAGTACTTTACAATTGTTGAAAGTGACCAACTCAGTTCAGTGAAGACAATGGGAAAACATTCCAGGGTAGTCTCCCTTGAAAATCTTACTGACGCTACATCTACAGCAGGAGTGGGGAACTCTTCATTATATATGCACATACTTCACGTTCAAATTTGAAACATAATCTTTATAACAATGTGTTTAACAATATCTAACATGAACGTATAATACCCATCAGAAGCTTATAACTAAGGGATGTAAATGATTTTGACTCAATATCAATTTTTCAACATCAACAGAATAGAAAATCTACGACATTCTAGGCTTCGGGAATTATAAAATTTAATTTCATATCCTGCAGGCATCAGACGTTGTCGAGGATCTTGGGGAACAGTTAATGTCTAATCAGAAATAATTAATATTGATTTCAAAATTTGGTACAAGACGAGCAATTGTGGGGGAAGGTGCAAGTCGATTTCATCGATCCCAGTGCTCAACTGGTGCTTATTTTATGAAAGGCAAAGTCGACCCCGGTGGCATTTGACTTGTGAACATAAAGTCAGAAGAAATCCCGCTAATCATTTTAACAGGTGCTGTAACGATTCTACCAGCTCGACACTTGTTAAAACAATAATTAATACTGGTGATGGATAGTGATAGAAAACCATCAGCACCTAAATTTTCTATAAGCTACACCTCATCCTCTCTTATGACCGTGTAAAACAAATCTTTAAGTCTTCGATGCTTTACAATATTTAGTCTTATACTTGTATGTTCTGTGTTGAAATTCATGCAAAAATTGTCAACATTTGTCAGCGGCCACTACGACATTCATCAGTTTTTGTATTAGGGTTATTATAGCAGCACCACCACCTTCTTTGCAAAAATTGACACTGGCGTATTAAAGGCTATTTTCTTGATGCACATCCAGGGGATTGGCAGAATCGGTGGCGTATCAGATAAACTGCTTCTCGGTTATCTAATGATGAACCTTTATATTTTGAGTTTGAAACTGGCCGACGTCTACTTAGTCTTTCATCTTCAGAATTTCATAAAATAAGTATCAGCCACCTTCTGGGTTCAACTACACTCCGCATCTCAAAAGTTAATTGCTTGCTCTCCCTACTTCCAGCAAAATTATGTTAACTTTGACATGTATGACAAATCAGTGTCTTGACGACGGGATGCATTTGAAGTTCGAATCTCGCCGAAGTCTGCATTGAAGCATGAAATGCTGAGGTCGATCTAATTATTTATATTCCAGCACTAAGTTAAGAATTATCATATACAATCACATATAAGACACTTCAGACATTGCTATAGGTGCAGGCATAACTGTGTAGGTAAAATGATCGCTTTGCAACCACGTGGTTTCAGGTTCAGGTTCACTGCGCAGCATTTTGGGTGACTCTTCTACTATTGATCCAGGCCGACCAATGTCTTGCGAGTGAATTTGGTAGACGGAAACTGTGTAGAAGCCCGTCTTATATATATATATATAGTAGGAGGGACAGTACATATGAACAGCTGTCCCAGAATATCATCAAAGTACTATTGTTCGGTACAATATGACGTCGTTGCTAAAATAATATACCGTTCCATGTGAGGAAAAGACTACCGCATTACAAATAATTTTGATGTTGACCATATTGATATGTTCCGACAGAAGTAATATTTGTCGAACATTTCTGTGAATACACCCGCTAAAACACAGATATTTGATTATAGTTATAACACATGTTATGTACTGTGGCAGAGACGTAGGTTTTCAACGGATCTGAACCGTTTAATTAAAGATCAAACCAAAGGGAATATTTAAACAAAGCCGCATCAAAACACACCACTTCTACAGAAGAATTACAAGTTTATATCTTATACTTTTACCCACAATCATTGTAGTCATAATTATTGTACTGAATCACTGTACACCTTTCTACTAATAATCTTAGTGCCCATAATTATTGTTTCTGTTTACAGTTACTATGCCCATATTCATAGTTATGTTACTAAATGTTAAAGCAAGCACCTGGGGAAAAAAGACATTTTCAGACAAAAGGGTCGTGATTACTTTTCTGAAAACCTGCAAGATAATTATAAAATTCAGCATGTAATTATTTACTATTATTAATACCTAAGGTACAACAATGGATCTTTATCTCTTAATTAGATACCAGCTCCGTCTTTATAGGAAGATTTAAAGAAATGCAAAATATTAACTATATCTACATACATATATACATATATCATGATGATTCGCGCCGTGTATCAAACTGCCGGCATCATGATTGCTGCTACATGTTCTGTAAACACTGAAAATATTGCAAAATGTGACATGACATGGACAGCTGCAACGGAGACTACGATGCCATAGCGAACAAGAAGGGAAATAGTAGGCATTATGACAGCGTTTGCACGCCGGAATTTATCCCAACATATTTCAACGGGGTCTTAAACTCAATTCAGACGGTTATGTGAGGCAACTGGAGACTGTGGTCAATCTCAGTCTGGAGAGGGTTATCATATGTGTGACAGTAGGATTCGGCTTCTTGTCATACCTCCGGGAAGTGACAGATGTGGTTCTCTGAGAATCTGTACTACTTCACCAGCCCCAATTTCTGGCATCCTAATTTCCCCCAGTTGTAATCCCATGAATTATTATGTGTGAGGTACGGTTGAGAAAATCACGAACCGCACAGCTACCAACGGCAATCCCGAGCTGGTGGCCAAGATCAAGGAGGTGTTCGAAGATCTTCCCGGGGACATAGTGAGGAAAACATGCAGCAGGCTCTTGAGACCGTGGTTGAAGCTGAGGAAGGTTACTTTGAGTAGACTGTTATCTCACAGCCATAAGCTAATCGATATCTTTTTGCTTTTTTTTAAAGTACTTTCATTTTTGGATGAGATATTATGCAAACAGTCAAATTTAATCCGAATACCCTGTATACATACACATGGATGTAAATACATGAATACACGCATACATAGATGCGTGCATACCTACATACATACAGACATACACACACATACAGTTTGATAGATAGATAGATAGATAGATAGATAGATAGATAGATAGATAGATAGGTAGGTAGGTAGATAGATAGATAGATAGATAGATAGATAGATAGATAGATAGATAGGTAGGTAGGTAGGTAGGTAGGTAGATAGATAGATAGATAGATAGATAGATAGATAGATAGATAGATAGATAGATAGATAGATAGATAGATAGACATTTAAGTTGAAATAGATTATCTGATAGAATGTTATTTCAATGCTTATTAGCAAGGTGCAGAGGTACAATCAGCAGTCAGGAAGAGGCTTGATAATTTGTTCTCAGATTCGCCGGTCCTCCGGTTTCTTAATTAGTTTGAAGAAGCCGGGGACCGGCGAAACTGCGAGTATCTCTTACGTCACTACAAGTATGATGTCTAAAGAAATGCTAATCCGTTACAATTATGCAGCAGTGCCGCTGCATGGGCTGCCGTCAGAACACAGAAACCGATACCACAAGGTATCGCGTCGGACTCTCTAACAATTCAGTCCACTGCCCTGAGATTGTGCATTGCTTTTTATTTTTTCGTAGTCGATGCATTAAGTACCAGAGCACTGGGCTCCATGTAATCGACTACAACAAAAAATATCGGCCTTGTGTCAATACTTGTCGCTCTGCGCCATATGACCGTGGACGTCGACTCCAACTCGAGAGTACAGTATGTCTTTCATAGGAGTTTTCGTGACTACGGTCTTGGATCAGCTGCACAGCTTTGCTAGCCCAAGTGCGGGAGGATTCCAGGAGATATCACTCGTGTGGATGGCTTGTGTCTCACAAATAGCTCAAAAGTCTTTTGACAGGTCTTGTTTTTAGCTTTGCAGAGTGTGCATAACACCCTCCTCACCTGCGAGGTAAGTGGGGGAGCCGGTTTAGTCACCGACCATCTGTCCATGTAACAGGTAGCACTGGGTTACAAAGAACCAGTAGCAGAATAATAAAAAGGACTATATGAAGACATAAGTTCAGCGAAGTGGTAAAGCTCTGAGTGCGTCGGAAAAAATGCTTTTGCAATATTTCTGCCGGCTCTTTACGTTTGGAAGCTAAAATCCCACCGAGGCCAACTTAGCCTTTCATCCTTTTGGAATAAGCAATACAAAATACCAATCAAGTACTGGAGTAGATGGTATCAACTTATCCCCACTCCAAAATCACTGGTTGTGTTCCTAAATTAGAAACAATTATTACATGTTTATATGTATTTGTAACTATTCACAATAAGGATTTTGAACATAAGCATAAGCCAGAAATTACATTAAACCCAGTACTTGACCGGTACAAATTTTATCGATGCAGGATGAATGAAATGCAAAGTTTTTGAATTCAGAATACAAAGGGCTGTAACTAAAAAGTATGAAATATATATATATAAAATTAAAATAACATATTTTATATATGTATATATATATATGTAACGATTCTGCTTACCCATAGCGATACAGGTAATCAGCTGTTAGAACACAATATACATATGCGCCAAAGGAAAGTGCTTGGTGAGTATAGAGCATAATATGAAATTAAAGAAATGGCAAGGAAACAGGAATTACGTAATCAACTACAGTAGGTTATAGCTGCTTCTGCTATGAGATACAGTGCACACTTCCTCGGACCCTGCCTGTCCACGTACAGCAGATTACCGGCAAAGAGTTTGCAGAATAGAAATACTCTCTCCAGTGACTGCATGGAGACATGGACACAGCTCTTATACGTTGACACATACTCTCTCTGTCTCTCTCTCTCTCTCTCTTCCCACATTTACTCAACAACTGGGAGATGCTTTACAAAGCACCAAATTTACAGCAGCGAAACCACCTGCTCGAAAATCTGAATCAAGAACTCATATAGACATGTGCTTGTATAGACAGGTAAATAGATATATATAGGAACAAGCGAGCGAGAGAGGTGAGATAGGTAACGTAAGCATAGTGGAACATACAGCGACATATACATAAGTATAACAATGTGTATGTATGTGTGTGTGTGTGTGTGTGTGTGTGTGTGTGTGTGTGTGTGTGTGTGTGTGTGTGTGTGTGTGTGTGTTTGTGTGTGTGTGGAGAGAGAGAGAAAGAGAGAAAGAGAAATAGAGAGAGAAAGAGAGACAGACAGACAGAGACAGACTGATAGATAGATATATAGATATATACCTATCCATATGTATATGTCTCTCTCTCTCTCTCTCTATATATATATATATATATGTATATATATATGTGTGTGTGTGTGTGTGTATAATATAATATAATATAATATAATATTATATAATATAATATAACATGATATAATATAATATAATATAAACGCGCACACAAGTAGCGGCAAATTGGCGGACTCGTTATAGCAGGTAGCATACCTTGCAGTATATGTTCCGGCTTGCAGCGTCCTGATGGTAACACGTGGAACGACAGTAGCGCAAAAGTGCACCGGACTTGCTTCTTCCTTGATCAGCATTGGTGACATAGAGAAAGCATGCATGCGTGGTTAATAACTAATATTTGAAACCAGAAATCTTTTTTTCCAGGCCGGTTCCTTGGAGAAGAACTTTCCAAACACATATACTCAAGCTATACTCAAGCCGCCTATAGCAGACGACAGATATATGCATATATATATATACATACATGCATATGTTATAATATACATCTCTAAGCACCTATTTACACATTAGCATATATATATCGAAGCAAAAGATCCGTTTCGACTCTGAGTTTCTCGTATCTTAACATTTCTAAATATACGAAGAATAGGATGGATTATGTTGTCTGCTTCTGGAAATAATGGCCATAGTTGAAATGTCTGTAGTCGTTATAGTCTGCTATATTAAAGTTGCCCCTGGAATAAAGAACAACCACAACAACAACGCCTAAGAAACATTCTTTTAGTGCATGCAGGGCGCCTTTGTATCAAAGATACAAATCCATATTTTACAGCACTAAGCAAACGACGCTATAGTAAACTAGTTCTGCCTTTCTTCACTTTTTCAGAATATCTGCTGCAACATAAAAAAGCAAATTAGAAAGATAAACTTTGCTGAATTAGAAAGTGTGGAGAAGTGAAAGATAAGGAAAAGAAGTAAAAACTATAAGAGAAAAGTAATCTTACTGCCGAGGTAAATCAGTGTGTTGAATGCCATATTCCACTGCTTACAGCTGAAAGTAGAAATGTGTGAGAGATACGGCTGGACCACTACTATTATATGCTGTAGAGGTAGGTGTTTCGGTGGGCAAGTCCCTAAACTAAGCTGCTTGATAGTGCACTCCGAAAGTAGGTGTATCTGAACCCCCTAACAAAACAGCCAGTGTAACAACGGAAAGGGGTGGTCACTAGCATCGCATTACGTTTAATATCTGAAACTGAAAACCTGTAGAGGGATGTGCACAAAATCATAGTTGTCTGCTTTGATCTTTCTTTCTTTCTTTCTTACTTTCCTTCTTTCTTTCTTACTTTCTTTTTCCCTCTCTCTCTCTCTCCCTCTCTCGGCCTACTTCCTTCACTCCTTTTCTCTCTCTCTCTCTCTCTCTCTTATACTGTCAGCCGGTCTGACTTTCTTTGAGACATACATATGTATTCATCTATATAAACACACGTGTTTATATATGTATGTACAACGGCTTATATGGTTGTTGATGTATGCATGTTTGGATGTATGTATGTGTCTGTGCATGTTTTTTTATATGTATGCCTCTATATATTCATGTATGCCTGTGCACGTCTATATTAATCTGTGTGTGTGTGTGTGTGTGCATGTGTGTGTGTGTGTGTATGTGTGCGTGTGTGTGTGTGTGAACCTTACTATTTTCCCAAAACTCTACCTCTTTGCTACAAGGATTGAAGTTGTGCAAATGAATAAAACTATCAATGATTTCCATTAAATAATAAATATATACATTTGTAAGTGTAGCAGATCGGA
>NC_068989.1:17972230-17973328 GCF_001194135.2 Octopus bimaculoides
ATATATATATATATACATACATCACAATGTGCATACACAGACACATAAACACACAAACAGCAACTCACAGGAACATATATACACATATTCCTAGAAATCGAATATTGCTTAGTTTTGCTGGTTTCTGCAAAACCAGTTAAGAAAAACCCACAGGAAGAGGTGGGAAATGGATAGAATTGTCCCAACCCAAAATACATTTGATATTACAACTGTATTGACCAATAGACGAAAACAATATTCATGAAATTTAACTAAAATTGGTTATTAAGAAAACAGACACACGCAAACACACACACACACACATACACATACAGATGCATGCATATATATGCATACATATAAACATATACATATATATTCATATGCATATATATATATATATATATATATATATGCAGATATATATATACACACACACACACATACAAACATGCATGCATATGCATACATATAGATATGGATATACATACAAACTGTAAACATAACATTTGTATGTGGAACTGACTGAGTTTTGGATGACGGAATTCTATGGGATCGAACCATAGACCTCGTAATTATGAAGTAGACTTCTTAACGAAATCGGCCACGCTTGCGCTCATACGTTCATATATATACACAATGCGCATACTTAAATTGCACGCATTCATACACTTTAATACACACATATTTACATATATGTGTGTGTGTGTATGAAAGTATATATATATATATATATGTGTGTGTGTGTGTGTGTGGATATATAGATATATATATACGCATACATAGGCACTTATACACGCGCTCATCTACATTAACTTCTCCTCTTAAAGCGTCCAGTTAATAAATCAAGAAAATATTATGTTTTTAGTGGTTAATGTTTCGTCTAGTGGGCGGGATTATTCCTCTTTTGGCAATTTTGTCCAAAATCTTCTCTTATTAATGTCAAAACGATATTATCTTTTTTACATGTGCATTCAGTTTCACGGATAAGTAAGGAATAAGTTTAATACGTGTCAACTACTGCTGTGGCAGCTTTTTTTTTTTACTTCTGTGAATGTGTGTGTGTGTATGTGTGTGTGTGTGTATGTGTATATATATATATATATATATATATATATA
>NC_068989.1:17973735-17976536 GCF_001194135.2 Octopus bimaculoides
TATATATATATATATATATATATGCATATATACATACATATATATACATATATATATATATGTGTACATATATACACATATACACGCACACGTGTGAGTGTATATATATACGCACGTATGTACGTATATATGCATTACAAAAGAAATGTAAAATTATGAAGAAATGAAAATTATGAAGAAATAAAATTCTATCGAGAATTGCATTAAACAGAAATACAATTTTTAAGAACCAAAAATTCTACAGTGAACTATTAACCTTCAGAAATAAATTTATTTTCTGGAGTAGAAATTATGTGAATTTCCTTTATCCATAATATCCATTCTGTAATATTACAAGGAATTTCAGATATAATAGTTCCATATGATTGTGCAGTTATTGTGTATAAAGTTAAAATTTATTTCATTTCTTAAACGTAGTCACGAAATCACGAAAGGCTATAAGTTAACCGACTGCAGTTTACTACTGGTGCTTATTCTACTGACTCCATGTAAAGGTGAGGTGAAAGCCAACTTTGATAGTGTTTTAAGTTAAAAAATATAAGGACGAATTAAAATAATATTCGGTTCTCTATTGTGTGCAGCTAACGTGCAGTAGTGAACACGCTCCACAATTAACTATTTATATTAATACACTTGTATTGGCACAATATGAATTGTTGTAGGAGAGGCAGCATGGTCGATTTATTGAGCCTCAATATATTACTGGCATTCATTTTACTGAAATCAGTTAGGTGAAACATAAAGGTTCTCTCTCAAAGAATTTTAACCCAGAACGTGGAAGAACAAACATATTGAAAGAAATTTAGTCTAACATTTTTGCCTACAAGCTGAATCATTTAATGATTTCAACCGCGTTTGATAGTTTAGATACGATGCAAATTTTGATTACATCCCTTTCCGTTCTGAGCTTAGATTCCATTAACGTTGATTTTTGCCTTTCATGGCAAAAGTGGAGATAAATTGAATACGAGTAACATGCTGCTTATATGACTCATTTAATTACATACCTAAGTCATAAATCTGTTACCTTATGTCAAATAAAGATATAATTATGTCTAAAGAACAGGTCAGTGCCCATAGACCTTGTACCACTTCACACAATAGTATCAGGCTAGATATAAGACAGTTTCTACAGGGAATATAGGAGCAGGTCGTGTTTGCAATTTGGTAAACGGTAACTATGCTGAAGGATAGTTGGGAGACCATTCATGTTTTTGGATGGTATTTTTAAATCAGACTTAGGAGCCTTTCGTGGAGTCCAATCTATTGTAAGGTTTGGAGTGAGCGCGAAACTATTTTTTTCGCTTCCTCTCACCAGTCCGAGATACTCTGTAAAGAGTCACGGGTGTTACCCTTCTTCTTCTAACTATGCAATAAAAACATTGAGCAGGGGTAGAGTTTCAGGAACAAGAGGTTATGAGAAGGAAGGATAGGAGAACTGTTTTGGGAAGTAAAACAAAATGAGAAGACGAGAGGTGTACGCATGATACCATAAAAGTTTTTTTACGCCCAAACTACAAGGAATGAAGGAACCGATTCAGCAGCAGTAAAAGAGTTGGATGAGGGAAGTAAGCCATATTTTTTAAGGACTGACCGGGATATGGGATAAGTACTCTAAAGTCGGCGTCTGGCGTGTCTTGTAAAGAACCAACAGCTATTAAGAGATGAAGCAATTTCTGAGCTGTGAAATCAAGCTTTGAAAAGTATCTTTGGTAATATCATAGATGTGGTCACCGTGGGAGATCATCTGGGATTGTGAGACCGAGTACGTATAAAGTATAAGATTTTTCCATGAGTATTAGTCATGATTAGAAATGATATAATGTGGTAGGTGTGTTTCCTTGGTACATATATTAATTGTGCTTCGGTTGTATTGAATGTCGTTATTTCAATTTTATTATGTTTTTGGTGACTTTCAGAAACACCCTAACACCACGATGGGAGCTCGAATCAATGTAGCCAATCGACCTGCCAGACGTAGCAACCAATTAACCGTATGCACACGCATAGACATATGCATGCGTCAAGCAATTCCGGTAAACAAAAACCTCAAGTGCTGTTCTGGATGAAACCAAAAAGCCTTGCCACTTTGTTTGTGACCACTCTAAAACTCTACCTAAGAAAAGCCTTAAAATAATCCCAAAGAAGCATGCATACATACATACATACATACATACATACACACATATATGCATGCACTACTACTACTACTGGCACTCCGTCGCTTACGACGACGAGGGTTCCAGTTGATCCGTTCAACGGAACAAACTGCTCGTAAGATTAACGTGCAAGTGGCTGAAGACTCCACAGACACGCGTACGCTTAACATAGGTTCCAAAGAGATTCAGCGTAACACAGAATATGACAAGGTTGGCCTTTCAATCACTTAAAGTGCACTTAAAGCATTATGAAATAAAGTGTCTTGCTCAAGGACACAACGAACCTCTGAGAATCGAACTCGTGACCTCATGATCGTGAGCCGAATACCCCAAACCACTAATCCACGCGCCTTCACGCGCGCACGTGTATGTACTTACAGATCCTCTGTCGATTTCTACCACCACTGTTCCAGCTGTTTGATCAACTGAAGCCACAATAATAGAAATCTCAGTACAAGTGGTTGAGTATTCTTCGAAAGTGTGTACTCTTTGTGTAAACCTTACACAAAATCAGTAAGATACAGCGTGTGACGAGGCTCTCCCTTGGAGATACATGTAAAATTTATCGGTCACGCTTCAACCCAGTTTCCGTCCACTTCATTTTAATCTCATAAAGATTAGGCTGACATAGGAGGATGGGAA
>NC_068989.1:17976746-17977215 GCF_001194135.2 Octopus bimaculoides
ACGAAGACAGATAGTGTAGACAACAAACAGATGTATTAGTTTAACGCTCGGGAAGTGAAAAAGTTTTTAACGTTTCGAGCCAACGCTCTTCCACAGAAAGGAACACGGAAAGAAACAGGGAGAGAAAATAAAGAATGTGTAGTGTCTAGTGATCTATCATGGCGAATGCCGGACAGAGGGGTCACACAGGAGAGCTAGGAAGAAGGGGAGATAATAAAGTAGTAGTGATCCCAAAACGAAGGTGCGCGTGTCTGTGCATAACAGAGCATGTATGATGAGTGTGTGTGCATGTGTAGGTGTGTAGATGATGGTGTGGGTGCTGGGAAGTGATCAGTGCTAGTGTGTGCGTGGTAATGTGATGTGATGTGGTGTAGTATGGTATGGTGGTGTGTGGTGTGGTGGTGTGTGGTGTGGTGATTTGTAGTGTGGTGTGGTGGTTTTGGGACGCGGGGGAGGCGAGAGTTAGGAA
>NC_068989.1:17977316-17977655 GCF_001194135.2 Octopus bimaculoides
CGGTTAGGCTGAGGGTGGGGTTAGAGGTGGGGTATGTGGGAGAGGGTGTAAGGTATGGGGTATGCGGGAGTGGGTGTAAGGGATGGGGTGGGGTGGGACAGGATGGATAGGAAAGGTGGGGTTGGATTGTGTAGGGGTGGGGTTACGAGGGAAGGGTGACGGAGAAGGAAGAGGGGAAGGGAGAAGGAGTGAAGAGAAGAAGTAGGAGTCCCAGCAAGATAGATAGATAGATAGATAGATAGATAGATAGATAGATAGATAGATAGATTTAGATATAGATATATACGTATATGTGTGTGTGTATATTTACACACACACGCTTACATATACATATATATC
>NC_068989.1:17978760-17979604 GCF_001194135.2 Octopus bimaculoides
ATATTGCCACATTTATAATATGTTTTTTCTACTGTAATTTTCTGCATTTTCGTGCAGCTGAAGATTGCTCTTCATATTGCATTTAATGTAATGCTCGCATTACTTAAATAAATTGGAGTAGCATGAAACGTGCGTACTTCAATCACCTTTGAAATCCGTGTTGCTTATTTTTATATATATATATATATATATATATATATATATGATCTTTCACTTTTATCTTTCTGATCGTCTAGCGGGTACATTTATCCTTCTCTCCTCTGTTATTTTCCAAATGACTTCCTTATCATGTTTTCCTTCTCAGTCACTATGCACTCTCGCTTAGTGTTGTTCCGTTTTGTTTTATATTCATCGTAAAAAAAAACTACTGCTTACTGTAATATTATCATCTACATTTCCCGTCTCCAGTCCTTTCTTTTTGGCTAGTCTTATACGTACATCCGTTTCCTGCTCTAGCGTTTTCTTCGTCCCTAACACTAAGGCTCATCTGAATGCTTTTTTCAGTTTCTGTGTCCGATTACAGCTGTATTCAATGGATGTTGACTCCTCCAAAGAACGTATAAGGAACGTAGTTCTATCCACGGCATCAAAATCGTTAAGATCCTTAGTGAGAAAGCCGACGATCATTCAATTTTCAGCTATTTTCTTAATTCGTAACGTTTGTCTTGTGTTTATGCCTATTCTTATTTCTTTATTGCCCACAAGGGGCTAAGCATAGAGGGGACAAACAAGGACAGACAAAGAGATTAAGTCGATTACATCGACTCCAGTGCGTAACTGGTACTTAATTTATCGACCCCGAAAGGATGAAAGGCAAAGTCGACCCCGACGGAATTTGAACTCA
>NC_068989.1:17980364-17987682 GCF_001194135.2 Octopus bimaculoides
CTTTTTGGCAGATTTATCACACTGGATGAAACGTTGGTCCATCACTATGATCCTGAGACTAAAATCTAGTCGAAACAATGGAAGCATGATAACTCACCACCTCCAAAGAAGGCTCGTGTTCAACCCTCAGCAGGCGAGGAGATGCTCAGTCTTTTGGAACCAGCGTAGAGTAGTGATGATGGATTTTTTGCAAAGGGCGCCACAATTATGCTTCTCTGTTGCAGAAATTGCAGGATGCCATCAAAGTAGAGAGGCGTGGCATGTTGACCAAATGCGACCGCCTCCACCAAGACAACGCCTCGGTTCACAATGCACATGTTGCCCAGATGTAAGCACACTCATGCGACTATGAAATCATTCATCCTCCCCCTTACTTTTCCGACCTCACATCATCTGACTTCCGCCTCTTTCCAACCATGAAGTCGTTTTTGAAGGGGAAACACTTTTCAGATGACGATCTTATTTCCGAGGTAAAATCTTGGCTCCAGACGCAACCTACCAACTTCTACGGACGAGGCCTTCACAACTACATTAAAAAAATGGGAGAAATGTGTCACCATTGGTGGTGGCTATGTAGAGAAGGACTGATAATTATGCCAGGTTTCGTTTATCCCAGTCCTTGGAAAGTGGATCAGAGGAAATCTTTAATGAACGCCCCTCGTACATACATACACACCTACCTACCTACATATATACATACACACACACATACTCGTGTGCGTGTACACAGACTCTTTAATCTAACTAATAATGCTCCAGTGTATTCGTTTTGAATAAGTATTTGCTGTTATTTTATTTAGTATAGGAGATAAAATATCCTGTCTTATTCGGCACACATTCGACATTTATTTCAACAGGTAAAATGAAATCTTCCCAAAACTGTTGCTTGAATTTTCATCACTTCTTAGATTCTTTGCCTTAAATGCCCACCGTCTATGATTGCTGTTCTGTAGATCTGATGAGGAAAATAACCTTAAAGAAAACAATCTTAGAGAGAAACATCAGGGCTTCTAGGCGATCAAACTATCAGTCCATTTTTATTCCATTAATCAGTTAGAAATTAGGCATTAAGGAAATGCCGTATATTGAGACCCTTGCGTAGAAGAGCACTATCTTGCTGTTGGTTGGAAAGTGGTTGAAAAATTCTTTTTTTTCTACTTATGTCTGTTACCAAAATATTTTTCAAGGACTCTAAATAGGTAGTCTCTGTTACAGAGTTTAAAAAATAAGGAAAAAGACAGGTTGTGTTGTTTCACCAACACAAAAAGCAATGAAATAAATGATCAAGTATTTCGCGGGGGTTTCCGTAAATCAACAACTTAACTTGTTGGTAGCGTCTCCAACAAGAAAGGTAATTTCATCTGAATACTTTCTTGCTAAGATAATCTATGAATTAATGATAAATGAAAACTTTCCTTGTCCTTAGAAGGTATTTTTCATTAATATACGAGTACTTGTAATAGCTACTCTATATTTTGCATTAAATTGGTATTCAATGATTCAAGAGTCTACCATGGATGAACTTGATGCTTCCATTGCTTATAGAACTTGATGATTGAAAATTGGCAGGATATACACGATCAGCTGTATCACAGTGAGAAGGGTTGTGTAGAAAACAATTATGTACTCTAGCTATAGTATATTTCCAATTTCTTAGCTTTATTTGAAGACCATGATTATTATATATTGCAGATTAAAATGCTTTGAAGAATATCTACAGAAAGGAGGCAGTGTAGGCAATAAGAAGCTAAGATTCTCATTTATTTTAGTTCATTTTTGTTGCTTCTCTTACATCTACCCCGTAATAAAGTAAGTAAAGAATTAACAAAATATAAATACAGTCACACAGCCTTGTCTTACACTCTATTTTGTCTAAAATGTTTCCTCTTTGAGATAAGTAATGGAGATCCGGGTCAGTATATCTCTGTAGCGATTTTAAATTTTAACTGAAGTCAAAGACACAAAGAAATGCGTCATACTTTAAAAAAAATTTTTTAAGAGTTCAGTTCGTGAAAAGATAAACTTGTGTTCCAAATAAAACTTACCTTTATAGGTAAGATGCAGGAGTGACTGTGTGGTAAGTAGCTTGCTTACAAACCACATGGTTCCGTGTTCCGTCCCACTGCGTGGTACCTTGGGCAACTATAGCATCGAGCCGACCAAAGCCTTGTGAGTGGATTTGGTAGACGGAAACTGAAAGAAGCCCGTCGTATATATGTATATATATATATATGTGTGTGTGTTTTTGTGTGTCTGTGTTTCTCCCCTATCCCCAACATCGCTTAACAACCGATGCTGGTGTGTTTACGTCCCCATAACTTAGTGGTTCGGCGAAAGAGACCGATAGAATAAGTACTAGGCTTACAAAGAATAAGTCTTGGGGTCGATTTCCTTGACTAAAGGCGGTGCTCCAGCATGGCCGCAGTCAAATGACTGAAACAAGTAAAAGAGTTTAATTTATTTAATATATGATCGGTAAAAATATAACTTCTTCACATTTCAGAACTAGTTCACTTGTATACCAGACACAACGATTCATAGATTAGAAATTTCCGTGTTAGGTCGACAAGAAACTTGTTTTTTTTCTGGTATAGCCCACTAGCCAACAATATGTATATTTACCTGCAGGAAAGTGTATTTAATTCTAATTAGGTCAAGTTCTGTAAAAAGGTATAAAGGTTTTGCCAATTTGTCAATGAACACATCACAAGCACCAGCTGCGGAAAGTGAATTCATGATATGGACTGTATAGGTTTCATAGCATTTCATTCAGTCACACATTACGTCAGAGTTCCTGTGTTTGTTTTAGTACGTCATGTATCTAAACCTTGCTCCTCAAACTTGTTCTACTGAAAAATACGTAATAAGTATTACAAAGTAAATACGTATGGTTTTGCATTTTCCCGGTCAAATTGATTGTATGTAATCTTAATTGGATAATTGTCTTATTTTTGATGTGAGACATATCTAAAAAAGAGATAGAATTTCTAATGTGAATAGGATGGAACTTTAAAGAATTTTCTTGATAATAGTTTTGGTAATCAGCTAATGGATGGTACCAACTCCAGACAGGAAGACTTTCCTGAGTAGAAAGTTTGTTCTACTTAAACATTTTATCGCTACTTCTCTAATAACAAATAGGAAGAGATATAAATCAGCAGTAGTATCTAGGATAACTAGGTTACACTAGTTTCTCTAGATTGAAACATGTTGCCATCTTAGTAAGTCAGCGGAAGAAACTCCTAAAATGACATAAGCAATTAAGTTATCCTGTAAGAATCAATTAATAAATAAGTCAAACTTTGAAAATGTTGAAAATGCTGGATCTATTTCTTTGATTACATTTTGCTGGAGCTAAGAAATGTTCAGCCTGATTCAATTTCTTGTGGAATAAATAAGTTGTGATTAAATAAGCAATATTTTTTGTAGCCAGCTTGTGAAGGAGTTAGATAATAATTTGACTCCACTGGGACTTGGTGAAACCAGAAAAATCTATTGGTTGAAATGAGATTTAACGGACCTACAAAATTCGTAATCTGAGTAATATTTATGGGGTTGTAAATACATCAATCTAAGACTCGATGGGACGAACGAACCCGCTGCTCTCAAGTGAATCTGACAGGTTCCATGAAAATTAGTCAGATGTTAGTGCAAAATGTATGACTAATGAACTTGTATTAAAAAACAGCATACACTAGTAAAAAACAGCATACACTAGTAAAAAACAGCATACACTAGTAAAAAACAGCATACACGACGTTTTTGAAAGAGCTACTAAAATCAACCATTCAACAATTTCTTATTCATTAACATGAAACTTATTATTCTGTGACTTATATTCCTTTCTTTTAAGAATTCCTCACATTAGTCATCGGCCTTAAACTCGTTAGGCCCTAATCTTTTACACCATCATGACTTTGTCGTCTAGTATTTCTATCTTCAAGCGCTTGTCATATTCTATAAGGAGTTATTAGTTCATTTCTAATGGTTTTCATCCACGTTTCCATACTTTTTCCTGTTATTCCCATTAACTATTCTTAGGTCTAAATATCCATATTTATTATACACTGTATCGTGCTTTTACTCCATAATGATATCCAAAATGTTGATTCCAATTATATAATTCTAAACGCAACCTTCCATAAGAAATATATATTTTCCCCAAACACCTTCGACTGAAAGAAAATGGAATATTAAAGCAACAGCTGCAACCAATAAACTCAATGTTAAATCAATATCTTCCATGGTAGCCTCTACAACTTGTAACTGCTATTGAATACGATATATTTCAGACTAGATCTATTCTCAGTAATTCAACCCTGTGTTAGTTAATACCCACATGTAGTGAAAGACTTCATTGTTAATAAAAAGTCAAGCTGAAATTAATTTGTTTCGTTTTGTTTTTGTTGTTTATTTTTCTTAGGAAATAGAAAAAATTCTCGAAATAATTCACATTTCTAATAATAACAAATAGTAGAGAGGCTGTTGATATCATGCCGGATCCTACAAACAGTAACACAGAACATTCTTCTCAATGTCACATGGAACCCTTGTAATGTAACAATTTAGAGTATATCCTACAGCCCTGCAATTTAATTATTTTTATGGTGACTGTTTTGCAAAATTTCATTTCCAAGAAATGCATGCATTTGCTTGGCTTAACATCTATATAAAATCTGACAAGTATTACATTGATTTTTTCCTAGATATCTTATCTGTCTGAGATTTGTTCCCAATTTCTGCCCACAGCCTTCGCATGTGGAACAGATTATACACAGTTTACTGAAACTTGTAAAAGAATACATTTATTTTAATTTTACTTCAACCAAAAGCACTCAAAGAAATAAAACGAAGTCAACGTGAATTGTGACGGAAAATAAATAAAATTTAGAGTTACTAAAACGAAACAATGGTAAACATTTTGTAGTTTTTACTAGAAGCTATTAGTGAAAATTGAAACAAAATGTAAATGGAAAGCAATATCAGATTGAAAGATATCAAAGAAAGTATATTATCCGGAATATTAACTTTTAAAATGTCCTGTTCATGTTGAAGTAATTATTTCTGTTCTGTTACTTTAACAAATACAAAAATGACTTCTTTTCGTCTATTCAAAGATGGTTCTTGTAGGTTTTAGTTAAGAGAATCCAACTATAAATTCACTTGTTAAAAGCCTGTATTAATTGATTACGAAAATAATATATAAAATTTCATAGATCTGAGTTTTCTATTCAGTCTAAACCACAACCAGGTTTCTTTTACTCCTGACTGAAGCCATGTTATCACAGACCGTCACAAATGACTTAAAAACTAAAAATATGTACTGCCAAGTTTCTTTAACACTTTAAATATCTGGCCTTATTGCAACAGAAGAAATAATAATCATTATAATTGCAAGACACACAAAATACTGTGCGATATTTACTTATTTCTAAGTATCGAGACAAGTTCATTTGTCTTTCATCTTTGAGAAGTCAATAAAATAAATACTAGCAGTTGAGACCTGCGTAATCTAGACGGTGTTTTTAAATTTCATTATCCTCTTTAACCCGGCAACGCCGGTTATTTCTGCTAGTATGTATATATATATATGTATATATATATATATATATATATATATATATATATATATATATATATATATATATATATATGAGTCATAAATGACAGAATACTTTGATGGAATTTTATTTAACATTGAGAAATTCTAATATCATGACAAATTATTTCGTAACATAAAAACATTCATATAATTTATATTATTATATTTTATAATAAATAAATTACTTTCATGGATGCATTAATACAAAATGCAAAAAATCTTTCAAAATAATACAGAATTTAAGCTACTTCTCCAGGTGAAACAAAATCTTTGTTAAATGATCCACATATTGTGACTTAAGCATGTGTGTGTGCATCTACAGTCATACCAACAATCCAACATACCTCCATCATCAGCTGTCCCACAGATATCATTATGGTTTCGATACCTGGGCAGTACCATTCAATCCGGCAGCGTCAACAACACTAAAATAAGTGTTGTTTGGGAACGAAGAAACCAAAGAAACCACAACTTTCAAACACATATACCCTATGTACAACCGTATCGGTAAATAAAGTCAACAAGTAAATTACAGCCAACTCCTAAATACATAACTAAACAGCGACAAATCTACAAAAGTTATAATACCATACAAAAATTATAATCCCTACCGTCTTCCGTAGTATATAAAAGTGAAAACTTAACCACATTCTTTCAATCAATTAATTTATAGGCAGGATTAAACACTAACTTTAATAAAACTACAACAAAGAGACATATGAAGCAATGTACATTTTATCGGTATTAATAGTAAACTGCAATAACTAGATTATATGCTAAATCGCGACCAATCTTTAAGTTCATACAAATAATAATCCCATCAATGCTCCATAGTTACTACTATAATGAAAGTTAAAGATTTATATAAATTTCTCCAAAACAAAACAAACACGATTGAAATTAATTTAACTAATAATACTTATGAATGAAATACATTATTTCATCATTCAAAAATTAAGGATCTTTTCATTTTCATCGACAGATCGAGAAATTAATTTTTTGTAACTAAACACTTTCAAACTTCGGACACTGGTAGAACGTGTCATATAAAACATCTTTTACTCTTAGCGTTGTTGAGAAAAGTTTCCATTTACGAAGTTATTTCATGTTAAAGTTGTATTTCGGGAATTTCAACTAATCAATGACGTGTATTCAGCTGAATAAAATTACTGCTGTTATTTGTCAACAACTTCCGGCAGCGTATATTGTGTCACTGCTACAAACAACCTTCATTCAATGAAGCAAAACTATAATGGCGACTGAAGAGTACAAAGCACAAACTCGCCTGAACAGGAATCCTATCCATACCATGTTAACCACCAGCCCTTGCTACTACTACTCCTCCTTAACTGAGCAGACCTAAGAAACGTAAAATGTTCAAGAATAGAACATGCTGCCCGGCTCTAGAATCGAACCTAGGTTTTAGCAATCTTAAATCCAACACCCTAAACACAGTCACTGAACTTCAAAAGTAATTCAGTTCAGATTATTGATGTCGTTGACACTCCTCTAACTACGATTAACTGCGAAGTATAAATATTAATTTTTAATGTCTAACACTTCGCTTGAAAGGCATATATGATTACAAACACAGCTATACACATATATAGACACATATACATACATACACATATATTATATATATATGGGTGTGTGTGTGTGTATATATATATAAATATATATATATATATATATATATATATATATATATATATA
>NC_068989.1:17988278-17989531 GCF_001194135.2 Octopus bimaculoides
TATATATATATATATATATATATATGGTAGAATGCCTATATACATCTGTGTGTGCGCGTGTATGCCTGTGTATGTGTCCGCATCTGTGTACGGACGTGCAACATACATATGTGCGCTTGTGTGTATTTTTGTGTATGTGTGTGTGTGTGCGTGTGTGTGTGCGTGTGTGTATGTACGTATGTATGTAAATGTCTATGGACAATTATTCGGTTGCCATAATAAGACTCCGAGTTTCGGATGTCGGGGCGGAAACCTGCTCCGGCATCTCTTCAGTTATCGAGGCAATCAAGCTTCGATAACTGAAAAGATGCCGGAGCAGGTTTCCATCTCGACATCCGAAACTCGGAGTCTTATTATGGCAACAGAATAATTGTCACATATTATATTACAGATAAATTCCTCTATTTAGGTAATATCGAGGTCTCTTTCGTTCTTTTCTTGCCTTACCATTACTATTAATATGTATATATATATATGTATATATATATACATACAACCAGACATATATACATACATTAACCAGATTACCGAAACAGCGGATATGAGATTAAATGCTTAAGTAATGTCACAAACATGTGTTTCAGGTGTATATACTTGGCCCAGTAGTGAAAATATACAGCCTGAATAAATCAAAAAATTCTCAGCAGCCAAGGAGAGAGATCAAGTTTACTAATCGACCAATTTTGGCTTTCTTTAAAGTCATATACAAGATTTGATTACTTTTCCTAATTCACCGACAGAACTTACAAGTACCACTGTATGAACACTATTGTTTCAACACTAATGTATAAGCGCTTGTATATAAACGCGATTAGACAAACAATTCTATACGAACACTAGTGCAGAAATACTTTATAAGTACAGCTGTCTAAACACGTGTACAGAAACACTATTATATAAGTACTTCTATATAAATACATCTATATGTACATACTATTACATAAACACTAATATATGAACGCTATTACATGTATATTTTGGAGTAAGCCACGCGTGGCTTACTGGTTGCATTCACGATCGTAAGATAGTGATTTCGATTACTAGACCGGGCGATGCATTGTGTTCTTGAACGAAAAATTTACTTCACTTTGCTCCAGTCAACTTAACTGGCAAAAATAAGCAATCCTGTGACAGACCGGCGTCCTTTCCTAGTACTTATTCTATCGGTGTCTTTATAAGTACAAATTATAACTACTACAATTAGTAAACATAAAATAGGGTTTATATATATATATATATATATATATATATAT
>NC_068989.1:17989979-17992479 GCF_001194135.2 Octopus bimaculoides
ATATATATATATATATATATATACATACATATATATACACAAGTAGCTAAACTTATTATATAAACAATTAAATTTATGTCTATATTTAATTTTACGTTCATCATGGGAGTTAATTAAAGTATTATTATTATTTGATAATATCTCCTTAAATTCATTAGTACACAACATACAAAAATTACTGCCTAAACGATAAGATTTTGCCTTACAAACTATCTCCCAATTTAAAATGTACTTAATATTTTTAAATCTTAGTACCCAAATATATTTACTAAGGCCAGTAGAATTAATCAAATTTCTATTCTTAAAAGAGTTCATGCGTTGAGCCACACGTAATTTAATTTTATTCGAAGTCGATCCTATGTAAATCTTATTTAAATTATAACCATTAAATCTATCCCCATCAATTAAAGTCACTATACATTTATACACCACATCCTTCAAATCACATTTATTATTAAATTTACATTTGGTTTCATCTCTACATGTATAATTAATTATATCCTGGTCCTTATTATTATTATTATTATTATTATTATTATTATTATTATTATTATTATTATTATTATTATTATTACTTTGTCTAGGGCTTGTAAAGACAGCTATGAAACAAATTACTGTAGTGTTGATAAAGTCATAACGCTTAACTGAATTTTTCTCTACTTCGAAAATGGAAAATACAGAGATTGTTAATAAAGAATCTGTACCAGATACCTCTTCTCATGTACATCTGTAGAAAATGAGAGTAATATATCATATAAAAGAAATCCTTGTGTAAACCTTGTCATGTAATTTTCTGCATCTCTGACGTATGAAAACAAAAATGACTCTGGCAACTACCCAAATCTTAAAGCTATTATTTATCAAACCAAGATGAAATCAAGCTGGACGGACGTTGTCAAGAATACTGTTTTATACTAGCTGACAATTGTGAATAGTATTTGAAGGAATGGCTTCTGTACAACTCATCAAAAGTTTTATCTAATTACTTCCATTGTATTTTGATGACCTCATAGATGATCTCAGATTTTTCAACAAGGATGTTTTTTAATGATTGGTAGGAAAAGCAAAAGAAAAAAGCGAAACTTCATAATCAAAGCCAAGGCTGCAAAGATTCTGGGAGTCTTCTCATGTTGATAGAAGTTAAAAAATAAGTGCAATGAAACAAGAAATACTGGATGGCCGTATTTAATTGTGCTATAACCATAACAATCTTTCTCTCCATGAGAAGACTGGCCTTTAGTAAAGAACAGATCATAGGATCCAAGTATAATGAGAACTTTGTTAGTTATTATGGAGTCTTTTGCACTATTTGATTCCTTTCTGATTTACAGTTTCTAACCATCTAAAGCAATGGTTCTTAACCTGGGTTCGATCGAAACCCAGGGGTTCGTTGAGTCAGTCTCAGGGTTTTAGGCAGGGGTCAACATACATGCAGTATAGCCCAGTTCCCATTAGCAATGTCGGGCCGTTTTTGTCGGCCGTTAAAAAATCGGCTGCCGACAATTTAGCAACACAAAATTTTTCTTCGCCGTGTTAGATTACAAATATTTAGCTGCTTTGTAAAAAATTGTTACACAAAATAAATTTTCATGATAAACTAGTTTATTAAACGATATATTACGATAACAAAATAAAATTTAATTTTAAATATTAATTTATAAATAAATATTAAAATTTTTAAAGTATTTTGAACAAAGCAAAAAATCGGCCCCGGCTTATGTCTGTGTGTCCGTTCCGTATTATTCATGACGTCACGCTCTGCTTAGCCATCATTGGCTGCAGTTGATCACGTCTCATCGCTTGGCTTTGATATCTGTGCTGCGGGAAGCTTGGTGTGCTCAGTAGTCGACTCGTGGCTGTTGTGATTGTACGTCATTTGTGACTTTCTTTTAATTTTTCAAACTCTTCATACTATGTCGATCAACGTATAATATGGATTCACGTATATAAAGGAACGTGATGAGAGTTAGTGTCCTCAATGCATGATTTTCAATGCCAATTTGAGCAATTCTGGTCTAGTAGCTGCAGATCTGATTTCAAGCCGAGCAAAATCCAACCTCCAGCTCGACGAGACCGCCGACGTTTCCAATTTAAGCCAGCTTGTTGTATTCATACGTTATATGAAATACAACGTGATAAAGGAAGGGTACACTTCCTAAAGCTACATAGAGATGGGAAATACAAGAACACAACGCTCGCTGAATTCAAGGGGAAGAGAGCCAGATTCTATGAAAAGGCTACTCTGCCTGTTCTCGGCTTAGTACCCATCGACAAACTGATCTGCACAGCATCGTACGAAGTTACGTACCTGGTCGCAAAGCAGGGCAAACCACACACCATTGGTGAAATATTCATAAGACCAGCTGCATTGAAGATGGTGAATATCATGCTGGGAAAAGCTGCTGAAGATAAGTTATCCCAAATTCCTCTTTCAAATGACATTATCAGCAGCAGAATATACGACATGAGTGACGACATCTTGGCTCTAGTAGTTGCAGAT
>NC_068989.1:17996554-17997688 GCF_001194135.2 Octopus bimaculoides
ATATATATACATGCATACACACATACGAATATGTGTGCATACCTGCATACAAACATACATGTGTGTGTGTGTGTGTGTGTGTGTGTGTGTAGTGCATGTATGTATGTGTGAGAGAGAGAGAGAATGGAAGGGGAGGAGAAGGTAGAGAAGAAAGAAAGACGGGATCGAAGGTAACCTAGTATGGATAGATGGAATTTGATAGTTTTGAAGGCTTTCACTAGTCTCTTATGTAATAGATGTAAGAGATGAAAACAACTTGTCAGAAGGTGGATGATATTTGATAGCTGTTCATTCTTAAATCTTTTATTTTCGAAACATAAAACAAACTACAGGTACAGACATGGCTGTGTTGTTCAGATTTTTCAGGAATTTGCTTCGCAAACACACGAAGTTCAGGTTCTATTCTGGTGTGCTTCATTTTGGGTTTCTTCTCTTGAAACCTTGTGTTGACCAGTAACTTACGAATGAAACTGGGTTAACGGAAATTGCGCCTTGTTCGGTTGTCTCGTTCTTTGTCACATGCAAACAAGTATAACTCGATATCAAAAGTAACCTTTCTTTATTCCCGATGCCTTCGCTCCTGTTTAAGGTATTCTTGCAGTTACCAATAGACACAAACATTGTCCCGACACTCGCATTCTTGACCTAGCGTTAAATCAAAGACGTGTTTGCGGGAGGGAGAGAGAGCGTTGCATGTTTCTAACCAATGTATGTAAGCAAGATTTATTTCACGGCAATCTTTTACTTGTCTTGTCACAGCCCAGTCACAAGTTTTATGCTGTACTTTTATCGATCTAACAATGTTATCCCTTGGCACGCTGCAGTCTTATAAATGTTACCGTTGTATGTACGTGTGAGTGTGTGTGTGTGTGTGTATGTATATATATATATATATATATATATATATATATATATACACACACACACGCACACACACTTCTCACCAACACTACACACTCACACAGACACGCATACAATCACACACACATGGGCATAAGCAACACACGCACATACAATAGCAAACGCACGCACACACACGTACACAGCAACGCACATATACACAACATACACATACACACAAACACACACGCACGCACAAGACCATACACATACACACACGCGCACATACAAAAT
>NC_068989.1:17998720-18002727 GCF_001194135.2 Octopus bimaculoides
AGAGAGAGAGAGAGAGAGAGAGAGAGAGAGAGAGAGAGAGAGAAAGAGAGAGAGAGAGAGAGAGAGAGAGAGAAAGACTGATAGAGGAAAGCGGAGAAATTAATTATTATGCGTGGCTATGTATTTTTGTATTTGTGTGTATGCATTCGTGTCCGTGTGAGTGTGTGTCCTTTCGGTTTATATTTATATTTACACCGATCTAAAAGTGAATGTCGATTATGTTGCACCCTTTCATTTTCTGTTAACCAGTGTTTCGACAAATAGAAACGATGAATAAAGTTACAGGCTGAAATAGATGCTGTAATCGACATGATGGACTGACCCTTTCAAGGCAATGCTTCAGTGTATCGGCTACAGTGCAGTAATCTAAACCTGTAAACGAGTAAACTGGATTTTGTCCTAGCACGTTATAACTTTGCTTTTCAAACATTTCTATGAAATAATAGCATTTTAGTAGAATACCACTGAAATCGTGCCTGTGAGTGTTTATGAGAACATGATGTTCCACCATTATTCTTAAGTTTATTTTGAAATATCAAGTAACGAATACGATATTTCATATATACGTTTAAGTGGATTATTGTTCACATTGGTATGTTGTTCCGTAACACTAAGACTGGTTTGTTTCTTTTCATACATTACTGCATGCGACATCATAAAAGATAGATATCGTTTCTAAAACGACTTTAGGATTAAAAGTATCAGATTATTACTGATTATGTAGCACATATACAAGTAGTGACATATCACCACTTCTACATCGATTTCCTATTGGTCTTATAACGCCAAATATCTGGAACTTTTTCTCGATAGTTAACATGTGTAGGGTGAGTCATGTGAGGTAGTCTCAACATAGTTGCTAGTCCCTACTAGAAATAGAAGCCAAATGCAATACGTCAGGTTTAAAGTGAGGCAACGATACATAAATTTATGTATGAAAATATACAAAGTATCGCTCTCAATAATGTCTCGATAGGCATATCTTCGGTAAACAATAAGCCGTTTTTATTTTATCAAATTGAAGAAAGCATTTTTTCCAAGACGTAAATTATTTCTGTCTTGGTATATAGTGTTCACATATCCTTATCTAACGTATTTCATCTCCTCTTTGCCATTATACGTAAAGTTTATTTGCTATTATGTAATTTGTAAGACCCCTGTTGAATGCTCATTGTTTTATTGTATCTTTGTAGTTTTTGTGACTAATAAAGAAACAATTATTGTTATTGGCAATAGTAGTAGATTAGCAGATCGTTAGAGCACCGAACTGTGCCACTATCTTAAATTTCTGGCTTAACTGAATTAAAAATAGGTCAAAGGGTATTTGTGTGGAGTTTATTATATATATATGTTTGATTTTTTAAATGTCATATCTATTGGTATTCAGTGAATTTTGTACATTTATTAGGTAAAAACAAGATCTCAAGCTATACTAAATGGTGACATTTTTTTCTTGTTACTTGTTTCAGTCATTGTATGTATGTATGCATGCATATATGTGTATATGTGTGTATTAGCTATATGTGTGTGCATCTGAGTAAAGCATCTTACTGGTAGCAATGTGGCTGGTGAATTTAAACTGAAAAGAAATTCTATTAAAATTTAGAGGATGACATAAACAAAACAATTCCTAGATTTTTTCTTCTTTTCTCAATCTTTTTATTAGGTAATCATTTAAGAATAAACAGTAAAATCTACTCATACATATAAACATACATATATATACACATAATGTATCATAGATAAAGAAGTAAATCGATCTTTCGTTGGTTTCGACGATGAGTACTCCCGTTGTTCAACCAACTGCATTATCTTTTGTAGTTGTTAACGTTGTATATATCGGCAGACACAATGATTTTGACCCACAATATACAGGGTGTCCACAAAGTTTAGGTACATGGAGTAAATAAAATCATACCATAAACAATTAAATATAAGAAATAATAATTTCTTAAAGTATGTGTTAATCCCCATGTGGGTACATGGAGTAAATAAAATTATAACATAAACAATTAAATATAATTATAACATAAACAATTAAATATAAGAAATAATTTCTTAAAGTATGTGTTAATCCCCATGTACCCAGACTTTGTGGACACCCTGTATATAAATAACTGATGTGTCTTTAGCCAAAACCTAATTTCCCTCTGTTTGAGGACCTTTGTACTTACTCTCCTATCTGTCAGCCTAATGACCGCACATTTCTTGCAACTTCCACTGTTTGACCTGACATCTTCAGCCATCTACTAACAAATGTTTTTCAACTTTTTAAAATTTAATATAAACATATAATGAGTTTTTTAAATAAAAGGTATGTCTCAGATTTGGGGGATCGATATAGTTAACTAAATTAATACCAATACGTAACTGGTACATTTTTTTATCGATCTCGAATGAATGAAATATGAAGTAAATTTCAGTGCAGTTTGAACTTAGAATGTAAAGGACCATAACTAACTACGGTAAATCATTTTCTGCATCGCTCGATCAAATTTGCCAACCCAGTGGCCTAAATATAAACTTCTGAACAAACTACATTATAAGAATGTCACGCTTCGGTATATCTTCTATCTTTAAAGTATTTTCTAGGGAAATTCGGTCAATTATTAATATGCGTGTGTGTGTATGTGTGTGTGGGGGGTGTATCCAAATGTTTATTTCATGTTATAAATATGGAACAATATTTACAGTATTATCTGGGTACTCCAGCTTGTTAACAAATGTCCTCTAATATAACCTTGTTGAATATGTCATGGTTTCCTAGCTAAAAATAACATTGGCATTTGCCCAGATAGGTTCAGGAAATAGAGTGAAATCATCAGAATGTTTTACACACTGTTTCAAAAGGGAAAAAAATATCATAATATTGTGATTATTATCATTTTCTGATTTACACTTCGTAGAAATACATATCACAACCGTATCTTGCTATAGTTTTGGAACCAACTTATCTAACTCTAAGTCCTTAAGCTCAGATTTTATCACAATCTACTTCTATCAGATTTAATTTCCTCGGCAGCAATTCTTTTTGTTCCTGATATTTTTATTTCCGAAATATAACCAAGCTCTCTTATGGTTAATCTAATAGAACCCAGTTCTTTTCAAACAACGATAATTAATACAGTAAATAATGATATTTCTATTAAAAATAATGCGAACATTTTCGCCATTTCTCCCACATTTTCATTGACTTCCATCCTGAAATGCTTTTTTAAAGCGACAAAATTGTCCTCAAATATGTATTGGTTTCAAATTTTGGTACAAAT
The DNA here is from genome assembly GCF_001194135.2 of Octopus bimaculoides. Taxonomy (NCBI): domain Eukaryota; kingdom Metazoa; phylum Mollusca; class Cephalopoda; order Octopoda; family Octopodidae; genus Octopus; species Octopus bimaculoides. The sequence continues at coordinate 18,001,990 of NC_068989.1, forward strand.
TCGAGGGAAGGGCTTAGTCGATTAAATCGACCTCAGTGCTCAACTGGTACTTATTTTATAGTCCCCGATAAAATAAGTACTACAGCGGAATTGCTTTTCATCAAATACATATTAAATATATGTTAAAAGGAAAAATTAACCTTAAGAAAATTTGTAACATTTGTTTAACATCTACTTCGGTTTGAATCTTTATAGAGTTATTTTCCTACCAAAAACCTTGAGTCTGTCACATACGCCTTTCAGGAGAACTTTATTTCTTTGAAAGTTTTTTCATACGTTGAACTATTGCAGCTGGAGTAAGGTCTGAAGAATGCATTTATTCTAGCATCTTGTGCCTGTTATTTCCAAACGTCCTTTCTACCGTTTTTATCAAATCAATCTTTAAGTAGGTAATGTATCAACACTTACTGATAATATCTACCCAGAGGTTTAAGTTTCTGGTTTCTGGCCTCCCTCTTTCTCTCCTTTATCGCTCTCTCTGTGCGCGCGCACGCTCACACACATACACACACACACACGCACACACACACACACACACACACACACACGCACACATACATGCACAAATATAAAATATACAAACAGACATACAAAGTGGTATCAAAAAGTTTTCGAACTAGTTCTGTAGCGCGCCAACTGATGGCAGCACACAATTGCATGCGCAGTGAGAGTTAATAGTAAACTTCATAAGGCAATGATCACATGTATGCTGTAGTCTGCGATTTTGTCATGGACAGG
>NC_068989.1:18003501-18007383 GCF_001194135.2 Octopus bimaculoides
ATCACCTCGTTTAGAGGTTCGTACATGTATATGGAACGAAAAAAGAAATAAAAAATGTCGGGATAGGTTTGTCTACATACATCATGCACACACCAACACACTGGCACGTACATACATGCGCACGCACGCACGCACGCACGCACACGCGCACAGACACAAACGCACGCACACACGCATACACACACGTACGCACGCGTGCACACACACACTCACAATTTTTTGTATATCTGTATACATACATACACATATACACACACACGCATATGTGTGCGTGTGTGTGTGTGTGTGTGTGTGTGTGTGCGCGCGTGTGTGTGTGTGTGTGTGTGTGTGTGCGTGCGTGTGTGTGTGTGCGTGTGTGTGCAATGTATGCCAACATAATCGGCCCAATATAGTTACTTGGAACAGAAAAGAATTATGCACCGTTATAGAGGTCGACTACCCTACGGATGTGAACATATCTTTCAAAATTAGCAAACATACATACATATAAATGTATATGTACATGCATACATACATATTTATGTATGTTTATATATATATGTCTGACCTAATATTTTTGTTTGGAATAGAAAATAGAAAAGAAAATTACTTGTTGTTTTAGAGTTCATTTGACTTGCAGATATAAACATTCTTTCAAAATAAATGAAAAGCAAAAATATTTAAGACAGCTACTTCGAAGATTACATCATCTCTATCCGGATTTCAAATTTGCGTTTTTACTTATAGCTTCAGTAGTTTTCACACATGAGAAAGTACTCTGATTTGGCACACAGAAAGTACATGATTTGGCTCTTAAATTTTTCATTAAATTCACTTTCTGAAAGATCTGTCAAATGATCTATACAGTCATTTGCTTTTCTTGTGTGCACTTATTCAATATTACATTTTTATTAACCGCTTGCTTGATCTTCGTAATTTCATTGTTATTTAAGTTTGTCTTTAAGCTCTCAACTTTCCCTTTGTCATCAAGTGTGTATATTATTCTTCATATTTTTGATATTTTATTACTAATTGAATCAATACCACCAGCTTAAGGTGAAAATTAAAGTATATATCTCACTGGTAAAAGTCTTTTAATATAATGGCAGAATGTGAAATGGTGAGGTAGCAGAATCGTTGGTACGCCAGGCGAAATGCTTAGCTGTATTTCGTTCTGCGTTAAAATTCTGCCGAGATCGACTTTACCTTCCATCCTTCCAGAGTCGATAAAATAAGTACCAGTTGAGTAATGAGGTCGATTTTATCGGCTCAACCTCTCTCCCGAAACTGCTAGCCTTGTATCAAAATTTGAAATCAGTACACGTCAGAGCAAAGGCGATGAGCCGGCAGAATCGTTAGCACATTGGGAAAAATGCTTAGCGGCATTTCGTCCATCTTTAGGTTTTGAGTTCAAATTCCGCCAAGCTTCGATTTTGCCTTTCATCCTTTTGGGATCGATAAAATAAGTACCAGTTGAGCACTGGGATCGATGTAATCGACTTACCACTCACTCGATATTGCTGGCCTTGTGCTAAAATTTGAATAATATCCATCTTTGCCTCTAATATTGTCAATTTGGCGTTTCATACATATTCTTGCTAGGACTATAAATAATTGCTTCTTAGACACTGCCTCACATTTAGGGAAAGAATGTAAGTCAGTTACACTGAACCCAGAACTTAACTGTTGATACTTTACCATATCGACCCTGGAGGAATTATAATTAAATTAACATAATTGGGATTTGAACTCAGAAGGTAAAGAGTCGGAACAAATGCCGACTTACGCTGTAACGGCTCTGCCTATCCGTCAAGAGAAAACCCCTCAAAACCTAAAAGTATCTGCAAGCGCTGCTTCTTTTATTATGATTTATGCATTAGATAATTGTCACGGTGTTTATTTACAAACAAAAATTAGCGGCTAAACATCGACACAAATATCACACTCCCCAACGGATTTCATTCAAAGGAGACAATATTCTGCGTATGTAGATGGTATTCTGTTTATTAATTTGCATCAACAAACAGTTCTTGGGGGTTTTTTCCCTGTTCCATAGAAGAATATTAGATCTTTTGTTCTGCGTTGAATTGTTCTTTTTATTGAAAGATTTCACCAAAATTCCTAAATTTGGATCTGAGAGTACTTTATTGTTCCCGTACCATTATAGTATAACCATTACGACATATATGCATGCATCTATGTATACTTACATGTATGTATGTATGCATGCGCGTATATATGCTTGCATGCACGTATTTAGAATGAGTGCATTTATTCATACATAATTGTACTTATGTGTTTGTATATGTATACATGTAAATTTTTATGGTTTTAGTCAGAAAGGTAATGTATTTACAATGCACATTAGCCAGCCTGTTTTGTATGAACTTGGTAGAGGTTTTTTTTTTTATAGGGATGTTCCCTCAATATTCCCTGTATTGATATGTTTGCATTTATTCAAATAACTCAGGTGCTGTCTATATTTATCTTTTGAATGTGTTTTCTGCAGATGGTATTGCATGTTGTTTTAGCAACACCATCATGTAGCTACGGGATCTTGCACCTTCATGATATCTTAGGACAACCCCTGATTACATGTTACGTTCTCCGTATAAAAGCAACATAGTCGATATTTTCGGTTACATCTTGAGAATTTAAAAGCTTCACTATTCCATTTGTTTATTAAATATTTCATAACTTTCTCCAGGTCTTGCATTGCAAAAGAGTAGCCTTCGAAATATGACGTGATATAATGGTCTCGTGTCCAAGTGAGGCTACACTTCGCATTAATATTATCATCGACCCCAGTTTGTGGGAAACATACCCATACATAATCCTTTTGTTGTATGCCGAGTGTTTCTCTTCCGATGGGAGGTCGTCAGGAAATGAGTGCTTCGTGAGTTTACTACCGGCCCTCAGGATGTTATTCATTTCTGAGTGCTTTTGAAGATTTGATTGAGACATTTATTTTTGCTGTCGTAGTTGAACAAATGCTGTTTGAATGATAATATACGAAACTCAAACGCTGTCTGCGCTGACAATAAACCACTTCTGTCTTCTTTTGTTTAAAGGTAAAGTCTACTAATAACACAGTTTCTGTGGTAATTTCCATTTAATGTCAGGATTTTTCGAGTTTTTTTTTATGTCTTGCCTGAATTTCTTCAATTGACCAGTCAAGAAACCTAAATGTTGGTATTAGTATGGTGTTGCAAATGTATTGTGGGATATGTTTCCATTCTTGCTTTTGTTATTTTTAGTCTACCATAATGTTCTTTGATTACACTTAGTTCGGATATGATATACTTTCATCAGTACCTAGATACCTGTATCACTCATTTGTGGAACATAAGAAATAGACAGACCACTGATTCAAAGCGATGGTGTTTTGGAAACTATTTTACCACGTTTAATTGCCAAATATAAATATTTGTTTTGGCTAAACTCCATCGTTATATCAGCAAAAATTGCTGTGACTAAATTTAACTCTTTCTCATTATGGTAAATATTTTGATCATAGATTTTAAACCCGTCAAAAAAGAAATTAGGGGTTACATTAGTGTCTCCTGCTGTTGTAAAACCCAGGACATAATCAGTGGATTTATTAGTAACGAAATGACAGTGGATTCAGTTCCAAAATAAACAACAGTACAAACAAACTTCCCTTGAAATATTCCCTTTAAAATAGTTATAACATCAGAGATATGATTTGACTTTGAGTTACCAGTGTGCGGATTGTAGACCAGGTCTTTCTGAAACATTAAATGGCAGTAATTTTTGCCAACTTTAGGGACTACAGCAGTCATAAAGGAGAAACAGAACATTTCTATGATGTTTCGGGCATCCCGATATTCTACTTTTTTTTTTTTCTACTTGCCTGCTCATCACAAACTATATTGTATTTAT
>NC_068989.1:18007807-18008880 GCF_001194135.2 Octopus bimaculoides
ATATATATATATATATATATATATATATATATATATATATATATATATATACGCACACACATAAACATACAAACACACACACAAACACACACACACATACATACACACACTCACACACAAACAAACAAACAAACACAAACTCTTGTATCAGCTTAATTGTTAACTACACATGTTACTGGCAGGTGTCCAATGCTTTCATTTCATTGTCCTTGATAATTATTTTGACTCAACTTTTCATTGTTTTTGAAATCACAAATATAATGGTAAACCGAGAATAATTTGCCAAACAATAGAAAAATAAGTGCTATTCTCTGTTTATGCTGCTTACTTTCCTAATTTTTTTTAAACACCTTATTTATTTTCCTTAACTTTTTTTCTCTCTTTTTCTTAGAACTTAGTCAGATGGAAGAGGACAGTGCCCATGACCTTCGTTGGCCTATCTCCCAGAAGATGAGATCGACGCTGCTGATGCTCGACTTGAACAGTTGTAGGTCAATGTCTGCAAACCAAACAAGCAGCCTTTGAGGTATACTGGAGGGTGGGTCCTAATGCTTGCAACAGAATGAACACCGCTAACGTCATCCAATAACCTGGTGATTCTTCTAAACTTGGTTGCCTGTTGCGGCTAATATTGTTGTTCTATATTACATTTATGATGTTGACTGTCTGTTCATTGTTTATTTTTGTTCGCACATTAGCTCCTTGAAGTTTATTACATGTGTAGTTCTCTTGTACTTTTCATGATGATTTCATAATACGTAATAAAGGAAGTAATACTGGCCAACTATATTTGAGTAGAAGAGATAATATCTGTTATCATTTACTTCTTTTTAGTCATTCACCGCGCCCATGATGGAACAACGTTTTGGGTTTAAGTCGAACAAATCGACCCCAGTACTAATATTTTTTAAAGCATTGCACTTAATTAATCGGTCTCTTTTTCAGAGCCTCTTAGTACAGAGACATATACAAGCCAACACTGGCCGGCAAGCAGTGAGGGGACAAAGACACACACACACACACACACACACACACACACACACACATATATATATATATATATATATATATAT
>NC_068989.1:18008977-18013650 GCF_001194135.2 Octopus bimaculoides
GTATATATATATGTATATATATATATTATTTAAAAGAGTTCCAACTCTGTCTGTTTTTTATGTTTTATTTATATTCTTATAAAATTAATGTGGGATATAGATTATGGAATATATAATATAAATAGTAACATGAAATGAAGTATTGAATGTCTTATTGAATATATGAAATATTGAGTATTAAATATAGAGTATATATAAGGACTAGTATACTTTCCTGCCTCATGGCAGTCATCAAGGTCCCGTCTGGGCTTCTTTCAATTTCTGTCTGCCAAATCTACTCGCGAGGCTTTGTGACGGCCAGTAGCTATAGCAGAAGACACTTGCCAAAAGTGCTACGAAGTGGGACTGGACAACGAACTATGTGGTTAGGAAGCAAACTTCTTACCACACAGCCACACCTGCGCCTGTATTAAATTATAGTCTGTTATTTTTTAACATAAAGTTCTTATCAGTTGGTGGCTTAAAACAAACAGTGAGTGTTTTATGTAATTTTTTTTTAATACGTCAGAATATCTATATAACGACATGAAAGTGAATTAAAGTGTTGTTTGACTGAGGTGTAACATAAACATTTGATGACGAAAGCATTTTCTATTATGTTATATTTTCCAGACAAATGGCTTTTAAAATTTTAAACAAAAGACTAGTCATTAAGAATATTGGGTTAGGATGAATAAGTTTGTATCCGTAATTTATTTTCTTAATCATAATTGTTGCTTCGTATCTTACCAAGATTTACAATATCTGTATAAAGTAATGTCTAAACATACACTGTAGCCATAGTGCAATGCTTACATCATTTTATTCCATCCCATCCTGCCAGACTAAATATCACAAAACAGATATTGTTATTTTGTCGAATATACTAATTCCTCCTACACCTTTTTTTTTTTTTTTGCATCATCTTCGCAATGATTAATTCTTTGAACTAATCAACAGTATTAAGTTATGCCACTCCTTATGGGTGTAAAATCCATCTACTTATTGATTACCTCCGAGCCTACCACGCCTGTTTGTTGGCGACTGGAAAGAGGTGAGTCGAAGCACTGCTTCCTGCATTAGTAATCATCCCACCAACCTCATTATCTCGAAGGAAAACAGTCAAGCGTTGACATGTTTGCGTGTTTGTATACGTATGTGTGTGTGAGCCTGTGTGTGCGTGTGTGTGTGTATGTGTGTGTGTGTGTGTATGGTGCATCCGTGTCTACGAAGAAATGAGTTAAAGACACATTTACACAGATGTGACTTCCTCAATTAAAATAAGTATTTGGCGAGCTGGTAGAATCGTTAGCACGTCAGGCAAAATGTCGAAAGGGGTTTCGTCCGTCTTTACGTTCCGAGTTCAAATTCCACTGTGGTCGACTTTGCCTTTCATCTTTTTGTGGTTGATAAATTAAGTACCAATGAGATATTGGGCATGATGTAATCGACTTGCCCCTCCTCGAAAATTTCAGACCTTGTGCCTAATGTAGAAAGTATCATTCTTATCATTATCTGCTGGAAGGCAGTGAGCTGGCAGAATTGTTAGCACGCCGGACAGCAGTTGTGGCCTCTTCAATCATTCTGTCTTCAAGGCTCAGGTTTCCATTGCGAAATCATTTAAACCATTTTCGAGCTGACCACTCACTGGTCATTTCCCCACCAAACGTTTCGTTGGTATCCCGAGCAGCTTCATCTGCTTTACGTCCTTTTTTTTTTTTGAAGTTGAATAGCAAAATTGCTCGAATATCGCGCTTTGACACTTCCATTTCAGATGTAACAACGATGAAAAAAAATGTCAATATTAATTTATTGATGCATTTGGGCAAGTCTATGTCTGTATTATCAGACAATTGCGAAAAAATGTTTAGGAAAAATTCATAACTCTGCGAAATTCCAGTACAAATTCTTCATGGTTGAAAAGGTTGCTTATTTTTTACTCAACCTGGTATGTATGTCATTATTCGGTTTATTTCAAGATTTCTTGCCAATAGAGAAAGAACCGGTTTCTAACCTTGATCCAACGCTCCTTCTTTGGAATTTCGACATCAACAACAGGGTATTTTTGTATGTATGTATGTATGTATGTATGTATGTATGTATGTATGTATGTACAGATTTGTATGTTTTGTGCATGTATTCTCGTGAATATAGTTGCATATCTAGACATGCTCATATATATTTAAATGATAAACTTTTGGAAAGTTTTGCAGATTTTTACAGTTCCAGTGATGGATTGGATCTGTAGTCTTCAAATTAGTTTTCTCCTTTCTGGTCCTGAGAAGCCCAATTTCTCAAGATTGATATTTAGACAGTGTGTTACATATCCCAAGGCTTCAATAATTACAGGTATAAACCTGAACTTGTAATCTGGATAGAGTAACTGCAGATTTCTCAATAGTTCAGCATAGGTGTTCTCTTTCTCATTGATCTTCAGTTTTATGTTAACATCTGCTGGGCAGTTAATTTCCACAACAGTGCACAGTTTCTCGTTTCTATCCCAAATTATTATATCAGGACGTTGTGCTTACATTTTGTTGGGGTCTTCACTGGGACATTCCACCAGTATACCTTTTTATTATGAATGGCTATGGCTTCGTATGTATGTATGTATGTATGTATGTATGTATGTGTATGGCTCTCTTCTATTTTTAATTATTTAAATTCTTCTTTTGAGGAAGAATTTAAATTTAAATTATTTAAATTATTCCTTAGAGGAATGTAGATAACGAAAATTATGTCACATTTTAAACTTGATAACAGTCTTGCATATGCTTATTGCTTCACTCACGGATAGTATTTGTAATGTGTGAGTCAATTGGTTGATTTCTCTTTCTGAAAATCCAAACTCATTCAGACTGTCAGTGAGGTATTTATCACAAACCCAAGTATATATATGTATATGTATATGCATATATATATTTTTTATCGACCTCGAAAGGATGAAAGACAAAGTCGACCTCGGTGGAATTTAAACACAGAACGTATAGACGAACGAAATGCAGGTAAGCATTTTTCTCAGCGCGCCAATTATTCTCCCAGTTCACCGCCTTTATATCATATTTATATTGGTTTCAAATTTTGGCACAAGGCCAACAATTACGGGGGAGGAAGTTAGTGAATTACATCAACCGCGGTGCTTAACTGGTACTTATTTTATAATTCCGAAAGGATGAAAGACAAAGCAGACTTCAGCAGAATTTGAACTCAGAACGTAACGACGGACGAAATGCTGCTAAGTATCGGCGAGCTAACAATTGTGCCAGTTCACGCCTTTATATTGGTATTAACCTGTGACAACCTTTCTCTCTAACAAAAATCGTCAAATTCTAACTTTTAGAACTGGGTCTTTCTTTTATTCTTTTACTTGTCTCAGTCATTTGAATGCGGTCATGCTGGAGCACCGCCTTAAAGGGTTATTAGTCGAAGAAATCGACTCATTCTTTGTAAGAACAGTACTTATTCTATCGGTCTTTTTTACCGAACCGCTAAGTTACGGGGACGTAAACACAATAACATCGGTTGTGAGGCAGAGAGACAAACACAGACAAAAAGACACACACATAAATGCACCTCCCCATATATATATATATATATATATATATATATATATATATATACATACACAGCGGTCTTCTTTCAGCTTTCTTCTAGCAAATCCACTCACAAAGCTTTGGTCGGCCCGAGACTATAGTAGAAGACACTTGCCCAGGGTGCCACGCAGTGGGAATGAACCCTAAACCATGTGGTTGGAAAGGAAGCTTCTTACCACACAGCCACGTCTGCGCCTGTATAAATAAATATTTTGTATAGCTAATGACTTCTTTGATATTTCGACTGAAGACTGTTTCTGCATTCTATTAAAACCTCTAGCATATAATTATATCCTGTAAAATTGTTTTGTCCTCATCGTTTCCAGAAAGAAATTTGACTCACTGAATTACGTGGCTTGCTAAGAGGTCCACTGCTTTTGTTTTGTTTAAAAAAAAAGTCTTTTCCCTATAGAAATTTACCCGTTTCAATAATCATACTGCTTCCTTAGGGCTTCTGAATCTAAGTATTCTAGATAATAAAGTAGGCGTTTGAGCGCTTTGGATTTAACTGTTTGGTTTATATAAACTTCAGAAATTAAACTGTTGGTGATATACACAGAAAAGGTTTAACACCATTTCTCCACACGTTTATTGTATTCCCATATGGTTTTAATGTGAAATTAACAACCTTATGCTTCTAAACATATCGCGAGTGCCGTAATTTAATAATACAAAACATAAATAATTTCGTATCACAAAGATTTCTTCGTTCTGAAATTAAATTTCCTTGTCTAAATATTTTATATGAAACATCATTATAAACGTGTTTGCGACCATCCCTGCAGGCAGCTACAGAAATTGACTATTATATTCACTTTCTGAGCTAATAACACTCAATTTCTAATATATCACTAAATATAGAACTGTATAACTATAGAATTTGTCATAGAGTGTACTTTTATTTCACAGGGAGATGTATGAACCCAATAGCACATATTAGCGTATATATATATATGTGCGTGTGTGTGTATGTGTGTGTGTGTGTGTGTGTGTGTATGTGTAAAGGCGGCGAGCTAGTAGAAACGCTAGCACGCCGGGCGAAATGCTTAGCGGTATTTCGTCTGCCGTTACGTTCTGAGTTCAAAATCCGCCGAGGTCGGC
>NC_068989.1:18013660-18014586 GCF_001194135.2 Octopus bimaculoides
ATATATATATATATATATATATATATATATATATATATATGTATGTATGTATGTATGTATGTATATGTATGTATGTATGTATAAATTTATGTTTGTGTCTGTTTGTCCCCCCACCCCACCATGGCTTGACAACCGATGCTGGTGTGTTTACATCCTCGTAAGCTAGCGGTTCGGCAAAAGATCCCGAGAGAATAAGTACCAGGCTTACAAAGAATAAGTCCAGGGGTCGATTTTTTCGACTAAAAGGCAGTGCTCCATCATGGCCACAGTCAAAATGACTCAAGCAATAGAATAAAAGAATTCAATTCTTTAGATAATGCAACAGTCCACATGTGTTATGTCAAGAGAGTCTCTAAAAGCTATATACTTTGTTAGATACTTGTAACATTTTCTACCATGTGAGTTGTTATTTATTAACGAAATCGAAGACATAAACTGTCCATGATATTGTTCTGCTTTTCTATGACTACGTTGGTGAAATTTTAGCATATTTTAATATGTTGCATTACATCCTTGTTTTTATATTAGAGAAAAGTTCAACTGGCTAGACTTTAACCCACAAGTCCAGAGAACACAGTATAGTAACTAATCCACTGAGCTGAGAATTCCAAAATATTAAACCAACATTACACTTGTAAATATGCTTTTATGATTTAAAAGTTCGCTTCGTAAATAAATGCTTTTGAATTCGCTCCGCCGTCCTGAGTAGAACATTCATCAAGTTTCTTTTTCTACTCTAGCCTTGAGTTGATGTGTGTACTTGAATGAGTATGTGTGAAGAAAAGAAAAGAAATTGAAAATGCACTTGAAATTTTTTTTAATACTTCCTTACATTTCTTTAACCGGCTTAATAATTTTATTATTTTCAAATGTAATGTAAGATAGAGAAACCGGGAGTTGTGTCATACTTACCGAGACAAATACGC
>NC_068989.1:18015127-18017464 GCF_001194135.2 Octopus bimaculoides
TGTGTGTGTGTGTGTGTGTGTGTGTGTGTTTTACTGTTATGTGTGTATATATCTGCGTGAGAATGTGAGTATGTGTTTATCGTATACTCTTCAAACCACTGATGTCGTTGGCGTACCATACACGCTGATAAAACTGTACGGAACTTTAAAATAATTATTTATCAGTTTTACGAATAATATAAACTAGCAGTACCTGTGAAAATTCCAGTTATTTTGAAAGTTGTCTGATGAAATTGTATACTTTTCTGAAGCCTTTGAGTCATGAGATGGAGTAAAAATCAACAGAAACAACATCTCTGAAAGCTATATTCTTAAGTCTTCTACTTTGATAATTGTTATCTATTGTTTTTCACTTTACGTCAACAAATAAACAGTCTTATCTACGGAATACAATCGAAGACATTATCTGTAATAGTATTCGGCAGCTCCACGCTGATAATGTTTTACACCCTACAAACGCCGCACCAAATCTTCTCATTCTTTCTCTTGTTAGCTTATGTCGTCTATGGTTACTCTTTTACTCTTTTACTTGTTTCAGTTTTTTGACTGTGGCCATGCTAGAGCACCGCCTTTAGTCGAGCAAATCGACCCCAGGACTTATTCTTTAGAAGCCTAGTACTTATTCTATCGGTATCTTTTGCCGAACCGCTAAGTTACGGGGACATAAACACACCAGCATCGGTTGTCAAGCGATGTTGGGGGGACAAACACAGACACACAAACAGATACACACATACATATATATATATATATATATACATATATACGACGGGCTTCTTTCAGTTTCCGTCTACCAAATCCACTCACAAGGCTTTGGTCGGCCCGAGGCTATAGTAGAAGACACTACGCAGCGGGACTGAACCCGGGACCATGTGGTTGGTAAGCAAGCTACTTACCACACAGCTACTCCTACGCCTAACAAAATCTAAATTTCGATTAAGTAGACGATAAACCATTGTACGAAAACACATGCATTAAGTGATAAGCAATATAAAATTTTAAAAAGTGCAAATAATTACACTTTTGCCGTCCAAGCATCATCGCCACATCCATTAACTAATATCTCTACTGACACCACCACCACTACACTTATCAGTAACTACACTCAGTCCAAGACAAGGTACTTTTTGATTATTTTCATTTCATATCTGTCTAACTATTAATATATCTATCTTTATATCTACTGCTATATCTGCAGTCCTACCTCCCTTTCCATCTATGTATCTTTCTATCCATCTACCTACCTTCCTACCTACCTACCTAGCCACATTTCTTTCTGCTGGTGTATATATTTGTCGACTCTGACAATACGGATAGGCATTTAAACCAAATAATGCTTTCAATTTTTGACACAAGGCTAGTATTTTCAAGGGAGGCAGTTAATTGATTATATCGACCCCACAGATCAACTGGTATTTATTTTATCGACTCCGAAAGGGTGAAAGGCTAAGTCGACCCCGGCGGAATTTGAACTCAGAACGTAAAAACGGACGAAATGCCGATAGACATTTTGCCCGGCGTGATCTAAGCCTAATGAAAAACAAGAAAAACTTAGTAATGGTTGTGATGGCCATAGCCATTGGTCCAAAACACGTAAAACATCTACAGCTATCTGGTGGCTAATGTCATTTCACTTTAGCTTAACTATCTATTGATATATCTAGCTGTCTATCTTTTTTACATCTTCTATCCGTCGATGTCTCTATGTCAATAGATTAAATACGTTAAAAGACAGATATGGAAATGTTTTAACATTAAAACCTGTAACAATAACTAAGCTTACATTTTTATTGCATGTTACAATATTCTATTATACAAGGTTTAAATCGTAACTGCACACACGTGCCCTCTCTCTCTCTCTCTCTCTCTCTCTCTCTCTCTCTCTCTCTCTCTCACACACACACATACATACAGTCTTCCACACCATATTGCATTAAACACCTTCTATTTCTCTACCTCTTCCTTCAAGTAATTATTTAACCCCATAATATCACAACATTCTTTTCCTCCTACCTCTCACCGCTAACACTCTTCTTTCTTTTTCCCTCTCTCTCTCTCTCTTCAACTAACCACGTTACATCTATAATGAGTACTGGAAACAGCTGTATGCCAAATTTGCACCAATAAAGCAATAATATGTCATGACCAATATTTTTAACTTGTTTGAGATATATATATATATATATATATATATATATATATACCGGAGTAAGCACATGAAATGTGCAACAAGGTAGAAAAAAGAGTACTCAAATACCAGAGGTAGAGTAATATGCTTTATTTAAAAGCAGCAGAAATATAACAAAAAACTGTTACTCGGAGTTTCACGTTCCCGTT
>NC_068989.1:18017613-18023411 GCF_001194135.2 Octopus bimaculoides
TATATATATATATATATATATATATATATATATATATATATGCGTACATACATTCTTACATCCGCATACACATACGCACACGCATGCACACATACACACACGCACATATATATATGTATGTATGTGTACATCTATACATACGTATGTGTGTGTGCGCGCATGTGTGTATCACATAATATACACACCTCCACACATGTACATGCTTACAAATCCAACTTTCAAATTATCTCATTTGGTACTACAAGCTCTGTGCAAGAAGAAAGATGGATGCCAACTTTTAATGAGACTGATTTACTATTTGGCTGTTTCTTCTTTTACCTCTACCAAAAGAAGAAACAATGCTTCAGATTCATTATAAGGGTGATATGCTGCATCAGGTACAACAGTGCTGCAGAAAAACTCCAACTGTCAGAGAAGAAATTGTCTAAGACCTTTAAGAAATGTTCCATTATCATGATTATTACACCAATCATTTTAGCAATACTTTTGATAAACTAATACAAACATTCTGCTAAATGATAGTTCATGCTCATAAAACTTCATGAAAACAGCGCTTTAATGCACCTCGAATTTCAGAGATGTTGTTTATATTTCTAGATAAGATTCAATTGACAAAATATTATGTATGTTTCGAGAAGTATACATGAATATTCACAGGTTACTGTGTCATGTGCCCTGCTATAGCAGATTTTTTCTTAATTACTTTGACCTATAATTCTGCATTGGCCGGAAATCACAGCAGGACTTATGCCTGGTCAAATAGACCAACACAAATATTATCTCTTCGGAAGAGTGTTTTACTAGAAAGTTATTCCATTTATTAGTCGTATTACAAAAACGTGTTGTTTCTTCAGACTGCACATATTACACGTATTCCATTCAGTGGAAAAGCATTGTTTGCCACACATCCACATTTTGCTGGGGCTTACAGATAAAGAGTCGTGCAAGTTAAATAGATTATACCAGATTGATCAATGCAGAGATTTCAAATCCTACCAAATCTAAAAGAGTGCACAAACTGATGTCGAAGCACGTGCGTCATGTTCCTTGTTGTCACTTGTGTATTTTCCTGCTTTCAGGAAAATACACAAAAGATATCCCAAGTTTTTCTTCAGGAAACTCAGAGAAATCAGGATGATTATCCTTTATACAAAAAACAAAACCCAGGTTTCGCCACTACATCCAGTGTGCAACACCAAGAAATTGTTATTGGCATCTAGGAGGTGGTATCATTCAACCCTTTCCTTTTGTGCATCTTCAAAGCTCATGTCAGTGTTGAAACCAGTTATTCAGTCATATCTATCTGTCAAGTATGTCTAGATATATATCTACAAAAGTAATGGCCAAGTGGTATTTGGACTTCAGCACAAGAGAACCAGATCTGATGTAATCTTTATATCAATAGGAATGAAGTTGTGTGGCTAACGAATTCAGAATTCTTCTATTTAATCACATAAATTCAATGGGTGGGTGGTTCAGTTGACCGAACTACAAAATTCTCATCGTTGAAACATACGTAGGATAACACTATCACGAGCTACCAATTCTTACCAATACTAAAATGATAATTCTTGGCATACGAATAGATTTGGATTGAAATGGATTTTCTAGCTTCTTTGAAATTAAATGATTTACATACGCATCATCCTATTTCGGCCTCTTCACAGAATTTGTTCAGATGATGTAAGTAGATTTATTAGATTTCATAAGAGTTTGTAATACTAGCTAAGCTGGTGTTGACATATTTAAAGCAGAAATCATTTTAAAAATTTACGAGAAATAATTATGTCGTAGATAAAAATGATGCAAGTCAACGACCGACATTACTTTCATTATTTCAGTAATTAAAGCAGAGAGCTGGCAAAATAGTAAGCACGCCGGGCAAAATGTTCAGCGATATTTCGTCTGTCTTTACGTTCTGAGTTCAATTTCCGCCGAGGTCAGCTTTGCCTTTCATCGTTTTGGGTTCAATAAAATAAGTACCAGTTGATTCTTTTTTTTTTTTTTCGGGAGTGGGGGTCAATGTAATCGATTTATCCCCTTCCCCGAAATTTGCTGACTTTGTGCCAAAATTTTAAACCATTATTTCAGCAAGTAACAGGGACTAATTTAAACTATTCTGATCTTATTGTGGCCTCAAGAGTAAAGCATAAGCGTTGACTTGTTCACGTATGTCGAGACATAAAAAGCTGATATTGTTAGTTTTTATCCTCACTATAAATATATCTACAGTTGCAGTAGAATTATGTCAGTGACCAGGTTGCAGTAATACTATGAAATATTTGATACTTCATGAAATAAATTTAAAGAGAATTTAACAGATCTATGGCGAGAATAGCTGTTTTACGAAGTAACTGTTTCAGTTTAAACACATGGCTTCAGAGCAACTAACATACTAGATAAGCACAGATCCTAAACATATCGAATTATCATTATAAAGCATCTTTATGAAAGGTTAACACTCACTTTACAATTATTTTTCGTGTAGATAGTGTCTCAGGATTGGTATCGAAACACTTCTGTGATGATAGCTAACAAGTTCTAATAAAGAAAACCGTACTGGTGACAATAATTGAATATATTCGTCCAATATATTTATTCCTCCGTCCGAGTCTACCAACAACTTTAAACTTTGGTTTGATCTATCTTCTCTTCTGAACCTTTCGTGCTAGTTCAAAGTTATACGCCATTTAAATGTTTAATCTCAGTTAATGCCACCCTCGCTGTCAACTTCATGTCGATCGAGTATTTTTCATAATAACGACCTTTCCCTAGAAAAAAAGTTGTTACATTGAATCACCTACTCTTGTCAATTCAATAGTATTGAGCCATATTTCCTCACCTATGCTGCTTAATCTGAGATTAAAGCTTGCAATCACGTTTCTGGTTGTTGTTGTTTTTTTGTTGTTGTTTTTTTCATGCTAATGCTCGTTGTATTTAGTAAAACATCTACAAGAGTTTTATCATGGATTTGCATTTTATGTATTATGTGCGTGTATATTAGCTGTATATTCTTTAATTACGTACCCTGATGTATCAGTTATGTATTTTATATTATTACATATAATTATGGATTAATCTATATATTCTATATATTTCATTTAGTTATTTGTAGATATCAATTGTTATTTCTAATATAATATACATACGTCCGTATGTACATGCAGATGGATGGATGGATGGATGGATGGATGGATGGACAAACAGATAGATAGACAGTTAGATAGATAGATAGATAGATAGATAGATAGATAGATAGATAGATAGATGCGCGTGTGTGTGTGTGTGTGTGTGTGCGTGTGTGTGTGTGTGTGTGTGTGTGTGTGTGTGTGTCCACTGCAGCACCGAAACTAACACCAGCACCCACCAATCACC
Source organism: Octopus bimaculoides (assembly GCF_001194135.2). Classification (NCBI taxonomy): domain Eukaryota; kingdom Metazoa; phylum Mollusca; class Cephalopoda; order Octopoda; family Octopodidae; genus Octopus; species Octopus bimaculoides. The sequence continues at coordinate 18,020,989 of NC_068989.1, forward strand.
ATTGCCGTTGTATCTTTTACATCACTAAATCTCAACTTATCACCTTCATCAATTTCAAAAATAACAATCTATACTTATATTACTACCATTTTCACTACTATCAATATCACCATTACTACCACTGTTGTATTCTTTACTCCGAAAATATCCCCACACACAGACATACACCTACACTGTGTCCTTGGGCCAGTACCGTCAACACCAGTATCACTAGCAATTCTGTATTCTTGAATAAACACAATTACTACATCTACCACGAATATATGCTTTTCCACTACCAATAAAACAACTCCTTTACTAGAATTTCCATTGCATTATCATAACTATCAAACCAAACCGTTGACATACACATATACAAACAAACGTTTATGTAGATTATTTAAAGATTTTCAAAATTACAGTATCGCTTTTGTCGCTTTGATTCCAGCAAACATTTTGTAAATGCCATTTGCGTCACGTATTCCTCTATGCCTTCTTTGTCCTGAATTTAAAGCGTTAATATTTTATTTCCTACCGAACAAATTACACAGAGCGATGTTTGTTGTGAAAAGATTAAATGATTTTTATTATCGATATGTTTTATATTCATATTTTAAAAACGCATAGAGTTAAAGGGAAGTAACTATAATTGTTGTGTGGGGGAAAGACATTAAGGCATCAGCAGTTGTCTCCCATACAATTATTCGCTTTTTAACTAAAACTTCAACTATGAAGGATTTGCAGTGTGGAAGACTCAAAAATATAAAAACTGTTAACTTCACTTAATTGTTTATTATTTGGTGTTAAAATTTTCGTCGCACTCTCAGTGACCTGGTCGCTAACACAGTTCCATTGTAACTGGTCCGAGACAAGACTATTGGCAAGTATATATGTCTTAGAGGTCAGTTGGAAGGCCTCTTTTTGCCCTTCAAAGACGAACTAAAAGACAACCTGAAGCGATGCAACATTCCCTTTCCTTTCTGGGAAAACAAAGCATCAGAACGTAGAACCTGGTGCTAGTCTTGTTCCTCCTCAGATCAAACATTTGAGCAAAGTCGGCTCCAGCATCGGGATCGACTTTGTGCAAGCGTGAAACCACGCTGGCAAAACGCTGCTCCTCTAAATGGAACCCTTACTTGTCATTGTCGTTTTGTGGCACGAAGCAGAGAATGCCTAGCCGTCCACTCGAGAAAATACATGATAAATTATTCAGAAGCACTCAAGTAAACTGAGTCCTCAACTTGTAACATTTGCCAAAAAGTTTGCAAGGCACCAACAAGCCTCAAGAGACACTTTCGTGTCCATAGAACATGATTAACGCTTTATTTTACTGAACCCTCATTTGTCATTCACAAGTTCACAAGAGAATCCATCATAGACACACGCGCACGCGCACATATATATATATACATATACATATATATATATATATATATATATCACCTGTCCAAACTGTAAAGAAAATTACATTGGCGAAACGAATAACTCACTCTGCCAACGTGAAAGAATTCACAGGCAACATATCCGACAAGAAGAACTAAGAATGATTCCATTGAGTAAACATCTGGAAATATGCGGAGACGGAAAGTTCAAAATCTTTCCTTTTTATAAATGTACATGGGACGATCCACAATACCGAAAGGCAATGGAACTATACTCTTCATAAAAAAATTTTCCCCGTAGTTAAATGTTTGAAAGAGAAAAAAAAAACAAGGAATACGTTTTGTATGTATATATATGTATATATGTGCGATATGATATATATAGTTATTTTTACTAATTGATTTTACTAATTTGATTTTTCAAATTTACAAATATTATACTAATATACTCTCATGCAGAACTACACCTTACCATAAATAAATGAATGTATGAGAGGAATATATTCTAAATAGGACTCAAAGTATATAAAAAGAAAGGACTCAAGGCATATAAAAAGAAAGAACTAAACACAAAGAAAAAACAGGAAGGCATTTTTTCTTTTATTTATATTTTCTATTTATTATTCTCTATTTTTTCTTCTCTCTTCTTTCTTTTTTCTTTTCTTCCTTCTTTTACCATCCCTAGAAACCCTCTCAAAACAATAGAGTAAATAGTAAACAAGCTTTTACCCTTATTTTTTTTTTCTTGACACTCCTTAAAAAGACCATTTCAATACAATTGGCCCTTCTCTCTCTCTTTTACCACATCCATCTCTCTATCTGTCTGACTATCAGTCTATCTATTTATCTTTCTATCTGCCTGTTTATCTATCTATCTGCTTATACATCTTACATTGCCTCACCCCCAAAAAACACCCGTTTTATATAAATAAGCAAGATCTCTGTATTTTCACAGAATTATATTTGACAAGTTCGAAAGACGAACGAAAGCGCTAATATATGTATAAAATATATGTATAAAATAAGTTATTCCAAAATTCTGACGACTTTTTTTTTCAATAT
>NC_068989.1:18023847-18036513 GCF_001194135.2 Octopus bimaculoides
ACACACACACACACATATATATATATACATGTACTCTCATCTATATTGGGAAGCTGAGTGTTGACGACCAGAATGACAGAATGACAGAATGACTGGCTTATATAGATGTGGTGTCACGCTTTTCTCAGGGACTTTAGCAACGTAATTGGAATGAAGGAGCTTATAGCTAACAACTGAAACCATTTTGCAGACACTAAATGTGAAGTATTTCATCTGTCTGTGTACCTTTTCTAACTTGTTAGTTAATTAATTAGAGACTAGTTCTTAGTTATGGAACAAACCAAGCGCTATTTCTAGCCAAGCAAACGTGCAAACAACTATCATAGGGTAACTGCTAGCCCCACACACAGACGCCTCTTTCAAGGAACTTTGATAAGACATAGAGGCTCTGAACTACCTGAGAACTAACAGAAAATTTAATGATATAATCTAATGCATTTTCAAAGATCAGCGGATTCGAAACTGTAATAAGTAGGTAATTTGAAAATGCATAGAGATTGTGTTTATTTATAAACTATTTCAAATTAAAAATGAATGCTTGTTTTTTTTTTTCTTTTAAATAAAGAGATAATAAAATAATTTTTACACAGTCTAATGTATTCGTATATTTTACTTTTGTTCCATTGTTGCTTCAGATCACCACCAAATCACAAATTGTTATATCGATGGTTTAACAAAGTTTTTAAAATATGATTTACGAGTTCTCAGACCCATAATGAAAAGCTCAAACTTACTTCAATGATTCTGCTGCTGCTGCTGCTGTTGCTGCTGCTACTGCTGCTGCTGCTGCTGCTGATGATGATGATGATGATGATGATGATGATGATGATGATGATGATGATGATGTGTCATTACTTTGATAAATTTGGAACGAGAAATTACGACTACTACACCACAGGGTAGGAGAAATGATAAAGGGGAAGATCAAAGTTGTAGAAAACAATTTGACTAAGAAGAGGTTTCTCACAAATCTGCGACTTCGGGTACCCAACTTGCAATAACGGTTTCTTTTTTCAAATTATATCTTGCTTTTAATATTGTTTCAATTTTCAATTACTCATATATCTATTTTTTAATTATTATTATTATTATTTATATCGAATTTTTAATATTATTTCGTTGTAAAACGTCCACATCGAACCTCTCATCGTTATATAACTATATTTCCATCGGTGTATTTTATGCTTATCTTCAGGTGCTAAAATCTTTCATACACACATAGCATTGGCTACAATTGTACCGCTCTAATTATTACTGTATCTGCTGAATTCCCAGTGCTCTTATCAACTCCATAGAAATTCCTTTTCTGGATATAAACATATTGATAATGAAAAACTATATTTGTTCCTTCTCTGCACCCGCATTCAGCTTTCTACACACAGTCTCTCTCTCTCTCTCTCTCTCTCTCTCTCTCTCTCTCTCTCTCTCTCTCTCTCTCTCTCTCTCTCTCTCTCTCTCTCTCACTTCGTTGCATATCTCTTCGCGGCGTACACTTGATTTCAACAGAAAGATTTCTCCATCACAGTCTTCTCCCTTGCATCTTGTTAACAAATTTGCCTATTAAAATAATCAAATTTGCTTTAACGTGTTGAATGTGATTGTGGTTAGAATTGTACCTAATCAACACAATAGTGTTTGAATGACTAACTAAAGTACTAGTTGAGGGTGAGCTGTCGCAGATCGGAATGGTTTCTGTCACTTATTCCTTTCACAGTGAATACACGAGACGTTGTCTTCACATCACACATTGTCTATTCACATCACATCAATTTTAATACACTTGTTTCCCTTAGACACTTTGGTTGACATATCCCACTTTCAACTTCCGCACGCACGCACACACTTACACACACACACACACACACATACACACACTCACAAACACACGCACACACATACACGCACACACATACTTAATACACGAGACGTTTTCTTCACATTGTCTATTCACATCACATATCAATTTTAATACAGTTGTCTCCCTTAGACACGCTGGTTGATATGTCCAGTCACGCTTTCACCCTCCACTTACATACACGCGCGCCCGCACACACACTTTCTTTATAAACATGTTACCGTTGAACATCCGATGTTAGTCTTCTCATGAAGTTCAAGGCATACGTCGAGTCACCTCTGCCTTTGATCGTGTCAAGAACCAGAAGACAACTACTCTAGCAATACAATGCATATTTAACCGTTCCCTGAGAATCTTCTGGCAAACTATCCTCATTTCGAGCCGATGCTTTCTCTAAGTAAGTGATCACGGGTTGCTAAAGAAGGAGAGGAGATACGATGGTAACAGAATGTCAAAAAATGAAAAAGAGACCTACACAATACTAATTGTTGCGGACAGAACTTTCACTCTGAAGAATAATTAACAACCCTCTCTACCCTAAAAGTAGTAGCTATGTGCTTAGCTTAGAAACGATTATTTTGTAGTATTTCGTAGTTGCTTGATTAACTGACTTCTCAGAACATCGAATAAAATGTTTTGTGGTATTAAGTTACAGTCCGATACGAGTACATTCTAAATTCAAATCGGTCCGAGGTTGACTTCGCCGATGTTGAAATTCTTATTTCTACCCTAGGTACAAGACCTTGGAAATTTGTGGGGAAGGGGGCTAGTCGTTTGTATCTACCCCAGTGCGTAACTGGTACTTATTTCATCGATCCCGAAAAAATGAAAGGTAAAGTCGACCTCGGAAGAATTTGAACGTAGAACGTAGCGGCAGACGAAATACTGCTAAGCATTTCGCCCGGCGAGCTAACGATTCTTTTTTACTCTAGGCACAAGGCCCAAAATTTATGGGGGGGGGGGACCAGTCGATTAGATCGACCCCAGTACGCAACTGTTACTTAATTTATCGACCTCGAAAGGTTGAAAGGCAAAGTCGACCTCGGCGGAATTTGAACTCAGAACGTAGCGGCAGACGAAATACCGCTCAGCATTTCGCCCGGCGTGCTAACGATTCTGCCAGCTCGACGCCTTTTACCGAACAAGTAATAATTTTTATTTATTTTTTTTTTTTATACAAAGGCACGACGCCGAAAATTATAGCAGTACCGTTGGTGACAGTGATAATAGTGGTGGGGATGAGTAATTCTCAAATAAACATCTTTTAGTACAAATAATATACGAAAGCACTCTGAATTTATGCAGTAGTGATGCGATAAAGTAGCTGTATGCTGTCAACTTAATGTGACAGTCCCATGAAGGGAATAATACTACTGTCGGCCTTGACAACTACTTTATTGCATCACTACTGCATTTCTAAATCTCTCTGGGAGATTTAGAAATGTATTATTTCTATTTTTGAAATCAGTGAATGTGTTTCACTAGAATTATTAAATGTTTACGAGAGTTTGACAGGCATCTCCAGCTAGTAGGCCATTGTTACTCCAGACTGATAACGAGCAAAGACTCAGAAACATGTCTCTGGATGCAGGCTTAGCTAAGTGGAGGTGCTTGTCTCCCCCTCGTAAACATAAGGACACAGGAAATGTGTCAAGGCCGACAGGAAGCGGTGCTGCTTCCTAGGGCTAAATAACAGTAGTATTATTCCCTTCATGGGACTGTCACATTAAGTTGACAGCATACAACTAACTACTTTATCGCATCACAACTGCTTAAATCTCTCTGAGAGATTTAGAAATGTATTATTTCTTCTCGGAATATAGTTCCAGACAAATTGAAAAACATAGTTATTTCCCCAAACAGTATATTGTTAAAACTGCCCGAATTTCTGTTAAATTTCCTTCTATTGCTTGATAAATATCTTCGTCAGATCCAGTTTACAATTGAAAATTATAAAATCGAATTAAATATAGATTATTCCTGTGAAAAGGAAAAGATACAATATCCTTTATGTTCATATGTAAAATGAATATCAACATCGATCTCGGAATGGGGGTAGCATGAACGGCAAAGTTGACCAGGTTAGGATTTAGACTCGAAATGTAAAGAGAACAAATACCACAAGGTATTTTGTCCGACTGTAACGTTTCTGCTAATCCACCGCCTTATAATAATTGTTTGTAATTTAAGCTCAAGGCTAGAAAATATGATTAACGATTAAAACGCAGTACATAACTGTAATTTTATTTTATCGAACTCGGGGGAATAAACAATCGAGCTGATCTCGGTGGGATCTGAACCCAGGGCATAAAGAGATGGAACAAATATCGCAAAGCATTTTTTCCGATGCATTTTGTAGCAAATCTGCCGAAATAAAAACAATTCTTTGTTCGTATAGAACAGTTTGATCTCGCTTATTTTCTTTTCTTCTTTCCTTCTTTCTTGCTTTCTTTCTTTTAATGTTTGGTTCTGTGTCATTCATTTTGAATAGCAATTAGTATTGAAAGGCTGTCCAAAGAAAATTATGATAATGTGACATTTTTTTGTTTCTCCTTCAACTTAGTCCTTTCTTTCCACTCTGTGACCCATCCTCTCAGCATCGTCCACCCATCCTATTCGCTCTATCCGTCAAAATGTCACATCAAGTGTTCTATGACATTCTCTGATGTCGCTAGAGTAGCGAAAAGGTTTGACAGTTCGAATCTTGTGACATTAGTTGAACAGGACATGTCTTAACACGCGCTGAGAGTGGTATAGATTGTAGGAACACAAAACTAGCAAAGCAAAACTTGGCATCCTGCTACACGTCCTAAGTCCAAATAACTCCGAGATCAAGGATGATGTGTGTGTGTGTCGACAGACAGACAGACAGACAGACAGATAGACAGACAGATAGACAGATAGATAGATAGATAGATAGATAGATAGATAGATAGATAGATAGATAGATAGATAGATAGATTCAGAGATTCCATATTAAGATGTTTAATTTATCGAACAATAAAACAAGTTAGACATGTTAGACTTGTTTTGGTCAGATCATGTGACTTTATCTGCTAATTTTAAACGTTACTGTACTTGAAACAAATTTTTCCTAATTTCAGTATATTTGAGTGGTTTATGGAAATGTGATAATGGATTTATTTAAATAAATAATAATTTCTAACTCTAGGAAACTAATGACACGGGATCTATAAATAGGAAGCAGTTCTAATTGTAATAGAAGAAACCAGTTTGTTGGGAGATATGTCGAAAAATATAATCTAAAATACCGAGATGAGTCAAATGTTTTTCTATTAATATTTCAAACAAATTACATAGGTGAAGTATTATTCATCAAAATATATCCCATCATATTCTATTGTCTGTTGCAATTGTTGTACCAGGGGCTTAATTTGCTTATACCATCTGGTTGGTTTAGAGGCAAAAAAAAGTCCCTCCAACCGTTTTCAACTTTATGCACATTGCTGAACCTCGCCCGTGCAGGAAATGAGCCATGACGGTAATATAATGTTGCAAGGTCTGGACAGTAAGCAGTAAGCAGTAAGCAGCCCCTCAAGTTTGTGCTTGGTCACATTGGTAGTGTATGCAGGAACATAGTCATGCTGTAAAAGTGCGCCTCTTTGATTGGCCATTGCCGGTTAGCAAGCTTTCAAGGCATCATATACTCGCTGTAGTTGTTGAGCATAAAGGTTAGAGTTCACAATATGCCAAGCTCAAAGCACAACGACCCCTCGAAATTCTACCAAACACACAACATGACCTTCTGTCTGGTGTATAGCCTTTGTTTAACAATAGGTTCTGAAACCTGGCCGGAACAATCCATTGTTCATCCCCAATTGCAATTCGAAGCCAATAACAGACGTCTCGAGGATTTACCAGCAGTTGTTTGCAAATGCTTATACGTCGTTTAGCCTGGTCATTGTTCAGTCCATGAAAAACTTCTCGACAACGTCTATTCACAAGGCCTAGCTTATGAATGTATTGACTGATTGTGCTTTGTGGAGGACCAAGTTCTGCCGACAATGTACGAGTTCTTGTGCTTGGCTGTTGTTCAACTATTTCAAGCAAGGCTTCATCTACCACCACAGAAGGTCCCCCTAAGCCTGGTTTGTCATCGCGGCTGGTGTCACCTTCCTTGAAACATCTGAACCAGTTTTGGTCACACGTTCGTTGACAGTTCCTAGGCTTTCAATATCATGAATTTCTTTTGCCGCTGCCATTGTACTCAGTCCTTTTTCCTCGGGTAACGTAAAATGGCTCTAATTGCAATTTCTTCATCATTCATTATCAAAACTGTAAAATAAAGAATAAATAATTAACGTTTCTATGTTATATATGAAAATAAAGAATAAACAACTCAGCAACAATTGAACAAGTTATATCAAATTAATGATATAACATGGAGATACAAGTTGCCAAACATCAACAGTGAAAATCCGAAAAACTTTTGACTGAACCTGATGTATATAATATAATATAAATCAATATAATTTTACTACAATAGCGCAGTTGGTTTCAGGTTTCCAGCAGACCAATCACTGATTCACTGTATTTTCGATGATACGACCAACAACGAATGCTTGTGTAACCCAGGTGAAATAAATATTACACGATAATTCTATTTGAACGCATCAGGTTATCAATTGACATACATACATACATACATACATACTACGTACGTACGTACATGCACACACAGACATACTCTCACATATATACATGCATGCACACACGAACGAGCGCGCACGCACAGACACACACACACACACACACACACAGCCTTTAATCCTCATTTTGCTTATCCCCTGTGTGGGTGTGTAGGTGGGTGTGTAGGTGGGTGTGTAGGTGGGTGTGTAGGTGGGTGTGTAGGTGGGTGTGTAGGTGGGTGTGTAGGTGGGTGCGTGCGTGCGTGCGTGTGCATGTGTTGACATTTTGATTTCGGTAATCATTTCTAATTGCTTGACTGGTGTTAAAGGCATGTTTGAGCAATGGGGCGGACAAAATTTCTAAACATAGCTTATTGTCATTGGATACATAAGATTCAATCGCATTGTTGAAACCAGTAGTTTAGCAACAGTGAAGTGTTAAAATGACAGGATAGTATTTTCTTATTATTAGAAATTCCAGTGAAATTAAAATTTTCTGTAAAGTTATGGAGTAGCTAATGGCCCAAAATTAGCTATCGCAAACTTGCATTAATGACAACACTATGAAAGTTCAGTTTTTCTTTTTAGGTATTTTTCTTTTTAGGGGTAGTTAGTTATGTTACACTTAAATTGTAAGAAGGATTAAACCAGATCATTTTCCTCTTTTGTAACACTCTTTGATTGTGAGACCCTCCATGCACACCAAGTTCTCATTAAAGCTGTTCCGTGTTAACTTCACGTTATATGAAGGTACACCTCTGTCTAAGATATCTCTATTTACTAATTCTAGTGTTCGTTACTATTCTAATATCAAAGTCTTTTATTCCAGAAAATTGCTTCCCGAACTCCAGAGCTTTCGATATGACGAATTTCGATATGAAATACCGAAAAATTCGATATGAAAAAATAGAAATCCATGTTATCAAGCTGTTTAAAACTACAAATTGTTATCAACAGAGCGGAGCAAATTCCTAAAAGTGGAGCTGCAGTTCCATTAGATTAATCCAATGGTACGTATGATATCAGAATTGACACCGTCAAAGATACACACACTATGCTTGCCTCGAGTTTCAAAAGATTAGCCATCCTACATTTGGAGTTGAAAAGAAAATTTGATCTGTGGCCCTTAATAGTGATATGAGAGGCTGCATGACAAGCTTTCTCTGTGGTTTTTATCCTTAAAATGAAAGTTAGTTCCTTCCTTTTAGCGTTAATGTGGTAATATGTAGCGACATTAGATTTCCTGTCTGTATTGGTTGTGTTACATAGAAGCCTCTTTTGTATAGCAGTGCCTTTTTCATTATCAACAATAATACGTATGTTAAGGGGTTTTTTGGAAGATATCTTGTAATTGTTCAAATTGTTCAGTAAAGTATTGCAGTAATAGCAAAATGTGACCTCTTAAATAGTTTATTCAAATCTTCTGCAAAGTTTTCCAGGTTCTATAACCAAGGGGTGGATGTGTAGTTCAATAATTTAAAGCCTTATGATGTAGCGGTTATTGAATTCTCAAACATGTTATCAGTCCAGCGCATCTGTTTAATCAAGCTTTTCGTCTTTTCAAAAAGGCATGCCATATAAAGAAGAAGAGGTCTGGGTGTTTTTCAGTAAATATAGAAGCTGTCATCTCCCCCATCTTCAATTGACTGCTCTTGATCTATAGATAGAACTCAACAAGGTAGCTCTATGGAGCTCTTATGCAAACTGGTGTGCAAACGGAAGATAATATCATTCAACAAATGTCTGGTATTAGTTAAACATTTGCGCTAGTCGTTAAAAGTTTCACACGTCTGATCTTTTGGATACAACACTGAAAACATTAGGTGGAAAACATTAGGTGGAAGATACTGAACAAGAATCTGAAAACGCTCCCCATTCACTATGACAATATGTGACAACACATCTAGTTTGGGAAACAAATTAGTCAATCAGCAGATTAGGCTAGTCAGCGATACCTCAACCGACATGCAGTCCGTGTCTGGCACATTCTGAGGACAGTCTTCAACGACTTGAAGACACAGGCAAGGTGAAAGTAGCCATGAAGAAGTAAGCACAACAGTGCACGCCCGAAGCTTTTGCAAAGAGAATTGTAGAATTGGGTTCAACGATAGTGCAAAGGCATCTCTTGTGTTAGAGACTATGCTGAGTAGCATCTTGTATAGAAGAAGAGTTATTCCCCCAACATATGCAGTTTGACAACCAATAGCATCTAATGAAGTGTTTTACCTAAACTTACATTTGTTTCCCTCGTGTATACACGATAGGACAGTCGAAGTGGTTATCATTATCTATATCTTATTTAGTTCAACACTAATCTAGTCTATTCGAGTCATATAGTTATTCATCTTTTTTTTTTTTTCTTATCCCACTTCTAATTGCTCCTGTTATTCTAAGATCAATTATTTCACACTCCCTTAAAGTTTCTGTTCACCACAAAATGAAATACCAACTCTCTAGAAATCCCATTTGACAAATTTTGGAGCTTATAAAATATATACTATTATTCAGATTAGTAATCATACCATTTTGTTTATTTTATTTCATACTTCTCATAATTCATACCAGAAGATAAGAATGACATTTTCATGAATTGTATTTTTCTGTGTTAATTTATTTCACTCACCTTACAAATATGCTGCACTTCTACGCAGTGGAAATACATGGATTTTGAATAAATGTGATTTGATGTGCAGTGTATTCTAACTGAATAGATCTGGGCCTGGTTTATCCTTATGTCAATATCCATGCAATATATCAATCCACAAATAGATCAGTATATATTTCAACAAACATGATTACAAACGAGTAAATATGTGTGTGTATATTTATGCATATACGTATACATACACACACACATGCACGCACGCACGCACACACACACACACACACACACACACGCACATATATATATATATATATATATATATATATATATATACTTATATACATACATACATATATATGTATATACATATGTAACTAGATACGCACACGTGTGTGTGCGTGTGCGTGCGTACGTGTGTGTGTGCACGTGTGTGTGTGTGTGTGTGTGTGTGTGTGTGTGTGTGTGTGTGTGTGTGTGTGTGTGTGTGTGTGTGTGTGTGTGTGTGTGTGTGATCTGTAAATATCACCCGACCGATCCTACATCCACCCATTGTGAAACCACTTCCACAACACCTGCGCTTTTCAATCAAGTTCATAAAAGTTATGAAAGGGAGAGGTGACAATACACACCCTTGTTGAAGTTCAATACTCACGTAGAAAGTTTTGGGCTTAGCATCATTTACCCGAACACAAGCACGTAGGCATTTGTAAAGGGACTTCGGGACAACCATAAGTTACCCAATAATCTCAAACTTCTGCAAAATCTTCCTCTACATGTTTCGCAGTAAGCGGTTATATGCGTTTTCGAGGCCTACAAAGCAATATTTCAATATTCCTACAAGTTCTCGAAGACCTGCCGTACAATGAATATTTGGTCGGTTGTTAAGGCTTTAATATTGCTGACCAATTCGGTCAGCAGTATCCCCATTCTCCCCAGTAGCCTTACTAAATTTTAGCACTTTAATTGCCCCTGTGACTTCAGCCCCTGTCCTCGTATCAAGGTTCACTGCCGAATACCGCAAAGTAGGGATGAGAATAATTGTTGCGAATACTGAAACATTGGTCTTCTCAAGAATATCTTCCCAGTGCACTCTGCATGTTAGTCAAATATCATTGAGGCAAGTTAAGAAGTTTAAGTATCTTAGGACCGTATCCGTGAGTAAATGATGGGAGGAAACTTAAATGGATGCTAGAATAGCAGATGGCGACACAGTAATGCACCAACTTCATTGTTCGCTCCTCAAAAGAGAAGAGGTTTGTAAGAAAGCCAAAATTGCTATCTTTATTTCAGTCTTTGTGCCTATCCTAACCTACGATCCTGAATGTTGATAATGACCGAAAGAGTAAAGATCCCCTTCGATCATGAATGACCATGGGATTGTACCTAAAATGTTCCCTTCCGGAATACAAGTTCGACCATGATTGTTTTTTTTTTTTTTTGTTTTTTTGTTTTGATCATTGGATCTCGAATCAGATGATAACGCTATAAAGAATAGCGGGTAAATATTGGGTTGAAAAAGCCTTTGGATAGAATAAAGTCGAAAGCTGCCTGTATCACTCGAACCCACAGCTCCTGTAAAAATAACAGGTGCTCTGCCATGTTATATTTATTGGTTTATCATTTGCAGTGTTCTTACAAAGAATTATGTCATTATGCCTTGCTCGCTGATGGATTACTCAATGTTGTTAAGAAGTACTGAGTAATCCTTCTGTTTAATGTTAAATTGCTTTCATATATAACCCGGTATGAAACAAACATTAATATGTGTGTATGTGTATGTGTATACGTGTTCGTGTATGCATGTATGTATGTGTGTGTGTGTGTGTGTGTGTGTGTGTGTGTGTGTGTGTGTGTGTGTGTGTGTGTGTGTGTGTGTGTGTGTGTGTGTGTGTGTGTGTGTGTGTGTGTCGAAACGGTCGCCTTTGAAAAGAAATAAATACAAAGCAGCAAAATACTTGACTAGACGCACTCGAAGTCAGGTAGTACTTCAATTTAGCAAAGCACTTCAATAAAATCGTATTAATAATCCATCAATAAAACTATACTAAAATATGATATCAAGATATTGATTGATAACTCACTTGCGAACTACACAGGGTTAACAACAACGATTTCACCACGTTGGCAGAAAGTCAATTATTGATTAAATCGACCTCAGTTTACTAGTGGCTTTTATTTTTTTGATTGAGGATAAATAGAAGTAAAGTGACCAACGGCCGAGATTTGAACGTGGAACCATGTTCAATGTATTCATTCAAGCGATTTACTGGTTCTTCCAGTTTTAAATAATAGATATTGTGGTGTTGCGATTGTGCCGTTGACACTTAAGTTGTTGCTATCATATTTTTCTTCATGCTGTGTAAAAAAAATCAAAATTGCCTCTTTTCCAAATTTTTTCTATTGTGAAGTGGAGTAAAGAACATGGCATGAAGAGTTTTATTGGCGATTATTTCCACAGTGTTATTGATGGTAGAAACAAACGCACAGGTCGTCAATCAAAGACGTAAACGATAACTTACTTTATATAAACGATTTCTCTTCTAGCGAGTGAATAGTTATGTGGGGTTTTAAAGTCACGCCTACGATTTATGTGCAATCCTTTTTGGAGCCGGAAAGAGGATTAAATTAGAGGTGATGAACCATAAATAGGTCTTTTGAAGTGTTGGATTTTAGTAAATACAAAAGTAGGAAGTGTATTCGCGGGTGAGTTTCACTGGAGGCAGGAAATACTGATGTTTCGTTACTCATATAACTTGTTCCTTTTTCTTTTTACCTGAAAATTTCCTACCAATTTACAAAACTTGCAATTTGTTTTTTTTTAAATAGCGGGCATATTGCTCACTCCTCATTTTCCTTATTTATATAAATTGTATTCTTGTTCCCCCACACGATAAAGTTCATCTTTCTCGCGAATGATTTTATTAAAGTAAATATGCTACGCCTACCTTTGTGGAATTTGTATTTCTTGCAACACCCACTGATAAAGGTTTTATGCCATATTTTGTTTAGTCGGTGTATGTGGAGAAACACCTGTGCATAGATACATGCATACACACATACATACATACATTTACTAGATTACTGACATTTCACAATGGTTTCTCCCATTTGCTGCGCTATTTTCTATCATGAATAAAACTGTCGGCATTTTTGACGGCAAGGGTATACTAGTATAAACATAAAGAGAAAAAGAGAGAAACAAATGAAGTAGGAGAGAAAGAGACGCGCACACGAACACGCACGAACACGCACGAAAACGCACGTACGCACGCACTTGAATAAGAAAAGAGAACCAGTGTTAGCGACGACGAATAATGAAGTGATAAAATAAAACACCTGTAAGCTTAGAGGAGATTTTTGACCGATACTTAGTGATGGGGCAGGACTAGGGTGGTCATGGTAGTCATAGTGAAGATGGTGGTGATGGTCGTCATCGCCGTGTAAGCAGTGACGGTAGAGAAAGTATTGAGGTCAAAGGTCAGTATGTAGTGAATTGTCCATGCAGACGCATACATACATATATATATATATATATATATATATATATATATATATAA
>NC_068989.1:18037303-18041716 GCF_001194135.2 Octopus bimaculoides
CACCATTATCGGTGAAGAACTTATTTAAAAGTTCTTATACATTTATAAACATAATTAAGGGATCAGCAACAGTTGCTTCACCACATACCGAAGTTCATAAATAGCAGCTAAAGTGCTAAAACTCCACACAGGCAAAACAAGAAGAGTTTTAGCACTTTAGCTGCTATTTCTGAACTTCGGTATGTGGTGAAGCAACTGTTGCTGATCCCTTAATTATGCTTATCCCTGTACATAGGAAAAATACTGTGTCGTCGCAGGAAGTCTTAGATTAAATAGCAACAATTAATTCGTTGGCCACAAGAGGGATCACCTATAAGATAACCCGAGATAACAATCAAAATTTCCTCAAATTGCACTCTATCATCTAGAAAAAGGAAGGACACGTTGTATAATACAGTCCTAAATATAAAATATGGCATGGTCACGGCTGGATCGTCTTTGATCATAAATCTTCTCAATCAGGGTTGAATGGTTAAATAGCAACAGTTAAGCTTCTCGAGCAAATACGAGGCCTGTGTGAGGTGACTGGAAATAGCAGAGAAAACTCCCTAAATTACATCCTACTGACTTCATCCATTGGATGAAGCGATCTTAAATACAATATCCCTAAAGCCAAGACGTGATTATCATGGCTTGGTTTTCTCGGTGAAATTTGGACTAGAATTAAATAACAACAATGACAATAATCGCCCACCAAGTTTTCCATCCTTTTCGACTATCACTCGTCGTCGTCGTCATCGTCGTCGTCGTCGTCGTCGTCGTCGTCGTCATCGTCGTCGTCATCGTCGCTACCGCCATCGCCGCCTAAATGGCGAATTAGCGGAGTCGTCAGAGCGTAGGACAGAATGACATGCATTTGTACCGGCTATCATTTCCATGAGTTCAAATTACGCCGCGGTTAAATAAAATGCCGTATATGATGGCATATAAGATGCACTTTGTTTCCAAAGAAAAGAGATGTCTCAAAATATTATTCTGGGTCATATATGGGAAGTTGGGCCTTCCATAAGCTTTAATACAATAAAGAAAACTTTCATGATTATGCGCTGCTGAAAAAGGAGTTCGCCTAATATTCCCGTGTGTCTTTTATGCCATGAAATACGCTAGTGGTCCTGGGTAGTGACTAAGTGAAATTGATAGAAAATCGGGTGACACGTCTTTCGTTATTTGTTCTGGCTCTTTGTACCGGGGTTTTCCGAAAACCCGCCCAGGGCTGTTAAATATAAAATTATATTTCATAAAACTATTTTTCGGCTTAAATAACTGCCGTTCATGGGCGGTAATATGGAAGTAAAATATTTCACCTAGGAAAAACAAAGATATTCTCAAAAACCATATTTATTTTATACAATTCCATTGAACTTCAATTGTTTCAGTTATCAGATATATAGACATAAAGAAACTGAAACAGCCTTTAAAGAAGTAGCATATTAAAAAATATTCTGAAGTTAACAATGGATCTATTAAGAAACGTTGAAAATTAAACTATTGAATACATGAAAAGAAGCCTCGTATGAACATTTAATGTCCTTGGGCATTTATGGTAGAATAATAACCGAATAGTTTCAAGTTAAATATCACGAATTTCTTCATTTGTTGCTTGACAATAATTCACATCAGATCTAATTTCACTTACTTGTATCTCATTTTCAATTTTGTCATTATGTACATCTGGCGCATTTACCTCAAGGCCAGACAAAACATCCTGTCCACGAGGAGCAATTCCACAACATTCAAAAGCACGCTTTATTGCTTCTTTATTTAAAGTGGCAACTGCTTGGATCACAAAGTTCACTGTCTCTTGATAGGAAGGTTTTTTGCGATACCCTTTATTTGTATACTCCTTTTTGCCATTTGAAAACCAATTCTCCCATTCAGCACGAAGAGCTTTCTTGAAAGCGCCAATAATTGATACATCTAACGGCTGTAAGTAAGACGTTTCAGGAGATATAAGTCTGAGAACTGTATTCCTACGTTTGAACACTTCTAGGAGCTCTGTTTTCTTGTGCACTGAGCATTCATCCATGAATAGCACTGAATTTTGAGCATGGAATAGTTGTGCTGTTCTCTGACCAAACACTTTGTCAGCCCACAGCTGCATGAGTTCATATGTGATTGATCCCCTGCTGGAGACTGTTAAGTAAATATTCTTTGGGACCTTGATTTTAGACACGTTTTTCAATCCTTTAAAAATAATCATTGTTTTCAACACCTTTCCTGCAGCTTTAACACACAACACAGCAGTAAATCGAGCTTTTGGAAGCACCACAGTGGCTAACATCTACATTTTCATTGCCAACAAAGTCTATGGTTGTTGAACTCAACATGTCAACGAATACAGGTGTTTCATTCATATTATATATCTGATCAGCATCCTTATCTGCTGTTAATTACTGGAATGCTATCTAGATTTGTGCCTTTTCTCCAAGTGTTTTATTGTCTGCCTGACCAACAGGTGTAATCTTTCTCACAGTCAGTTTATTCCGTTTCATGAAATTGAAAATTCATTTATCAGAATATCTAAAGCTGTTTATGTCAATTCCAAACCTTTTTACCAATTCAAAAGCATGTTCCCGTAAACGGCGATAATTAACAATTATATTGTTTGCACGCTGAACAACAATCCACTGTAAGAGTTCAATCTCTAGATCTCTATGTGTTGGTCCTCTACCTCCACCAACTGATCTGCGTTTCCTCTTGTCTGACATATTGATTAACTCAGTTTCTTTTGTGCACCATTCTCCCAATCGTTTTCTATCAATACCTAAGTCACTTGACGCAGCAGATAAATTACCAGAATGTTCTTTCACTCGTTTAACAGCACTCAATTTTTCACTAATGGTATATGATCGTTGAACACGTTTTTATATATTTTCTTTCGACTCCATTATTGGGAATAAAAATCCTTTGACTTTATCTATAGACTTATTTACTCCACCAAAACTTACTATACAATAACGTAGTGAAGCGTGCAACGAGATAATTACTAATGACTCGCGTAAGGAACATTAACAGCAAGACAATGGTTATTCCCTAGATATCGGCGTTCAATAAGAACTTGTGTTACAAATTGAGATATTCAAGGTAAATCAGAACACGTAGCAATGACGACAAATATAATTGGATCAGATAAGTGGTGTAGTGCAGCCGACGAACTATCAGATAGTGGTAATCAATCAAAGGGTGTTACATTACTCCTCCTATGTGCGATCTAATGGATGGGCGGATATTCGGAAAACCCCGGTATTATGAGTTCTAATGTTATAGACTTAATCCGTCGCTCGGCTTAACATCACAACGTAGTCCTTTAGTGGAATTCACTCTCTCAAGTTTTCGAGTCCGATCTCTGGTTTAAGGATAATGTCATCTGTTCTTCCTACCAATCACGAAAATCCCTTAAAATTAAACATAGTCATGAGAAATGTACGCTTGTGCGCTCGCGCGCATCTTTCACAACCAGCGAAACAAAGAAAACTTTGTGCACCAACGAAGTTCAGAGTTTTTGTTTTATTTTTATTGAAGATGGTTACTCACATGCAAGAGCACGTTCTTTGCAAAAAAATACAAAACTTGCACACAAATTTCTGCACATACCTGAAGCAAAAATAAAAATAAAATGGAGGGAACATCTGGCCCGGAATGTTGTCTTACCCTTCGTATGGTCAAAAAGAGTCTAACCATGACAATTACACCATTTTTCCTTCGCGGAATGTGTTACCCGACCGCATTAGTAAATGTGTCAGTTTAGATGTACATTTGGTTTGCTATCTCTAGCAGGTTGAGTGACGACGTAGAGGTTTCCCTCTATTGATTGTTTAACCCAATTTCACTAGACTTATAATCAAAGGCGTTCCAGTAATTACCTTTCCATTTTTAAAGATAGCATAGTGTATGTAGGAATATAATTTCAACGTGTCTCCTTTCCTTCTATTTTTTCGTTCTTCCATTTTTCCTATTTCATTTCTTTTATTACTTTCTTTAATACTGGAATTGAGCGGACGTAAAGAATACGCACCGTCTTTTATTTTTTCTTTTGTTTTTTACAGAATTCCCCCATTTTCGAGTACGGAGATTCTGATCTTGTAAAAAAAAAAACGACATTTAAAAATTTTCCAGGCATATCGCTCATAGTTTCCATGCTATAGACATATAAGTCATGTGGTCTGGCTAAATGGTTTATCTCCGATCTTGTATGTAAATATGTGTG
The DNA here is from genome assembly GCF_001194135.2 of Octopus bimaculoides. Taxonomy (NCBI): domain Eukaryota; kingdom Metazoa; phylum Mollusca; class Cephalopoda; order Octopoda; family Octopodidae; genus Octopus; species Octopus bimaculoides. The sequence continues at coordinate 18,041,511 of NC_068989.1, forward strand.
TGTGTGTGTGTGTGTGTGTGTACATATATATATGTTTAAGTATACAATTATAAAATATAATAATTAAGGGTGCTGGAATGCCAGCGCCTATGCGCTAGAAGTTGATGTCAAATATCAACAATCTATTCTAAATTTGTTCTCTATTTATCACCCCAGGTCGAATGCGAAGTAATGACCGAGAAAATTTACAAAAATTCGGATATATA
>NC_068989.1:18041953-18042937 GCF_001194135.2 Octopus bimaculoides
ACCCTAGTATCTATTAACATATTTGCATTATCGAAGTTTTTCAACCAAGATAATATTAATATACACACACGCACACACACACACAGATACATATATATATATATAAAATTCAAATTACGATGGACGTAAACAAACAAACGAAGTTTGCTTTTAGAAAGTTAAAGAAGTGATTTTAAATTCTCAAACGCAGAATAATGCTAATAATATAGCCTGAACAGGATAAGCTACCCCTATTTTGCAGAAAAAAGTGTTGGCGGCCAGCTATATATATATATATACATATGCCCGGACAATGCATATGTAAGAATAAATTCAAATATGAGATAGAAGCAACGTAAGAGTAAGAGAGATTACCAATCACATATTCTTATCTGATGTGGCTACTTTATTTGCCGGTAGGCCGCGCATTGGCGTGGTAGCGAGTACTCTCTCAAAGCGCCGGCTGTTGAAGCACCTGATAGTCATGGACCGACGAGATAACTCACTTCTAACCCTCTAAGGTTTATTACACTAGCACTGCTTTTATTTCATATTTTAATTTATTGTTATGTATGCATTGTCCGGGCATATTCGCACATAGCTTGCACGCTATAAGCATATAAGGCGTGGATTGTTGAAATGGTAGGATCTTTTTTAAAACGGGGGCCACATTTTTCATTAACGAAACACTTTGAAACTTGGAACACTGGTAGAATGTGTCATATAAAACATCTTTTTCTCTTAGTCTTCTTAAAAAAAAAAGAAATCCATAAATTATTCCATGTTAAAGTTGTCGTATTTCTGTAATTTCAACCAATCACTGACGTCCATTCAGCCGATATACATTAAGTGCCGACTACATAAACAAACGATTCTGAAACAATTAACCCTAACCCTAACCCTAACTCTAACCCTAACCCTAACCCTAGGGTTAGAGTTAGGGCTAGGGTTAGGGTTAAAGCAAATTTAAAATGAAAAAAGCAAATAAAACGAAGAATCGTTTGT
>NC_068989.1:18043627-18044091 GCF_001194135.2 Octopus bimaculoides
TGTGTGTGTGTGTGTGTGTGTGTGTGTGTGTGTGTGTGTGTGTGTGTGTGTGTGTGTGTGTGTGTGTAAGTGAGACCAGACATTTATAATAAACTGCGAACTCAACCGAAAAATTTAGTCTGAGAATTCTCATACTGGAAGTTAATAACAAATAGGAATTCGGATACCTGTAGCTTTGAATCATGTGAATTCACAAAAGAATATTTACACAAACTAATGGCCTAAAATAAGACTGGCTCTCGTCTGCAATATTGAGGTCTCTACACAATGTGGATCATTGTATGCAGTTATGTGACCAATATAATACTGGGTGTAGACATTAATATTTAAAACACAATTGCGACAGAGTTGCTAATAGAGCTAATAGCAATATTAATTAATTATACAAATAACTGGATTAAGCTAAAACCCCTGCACAACAGCCATCCACCACATATTCTGAAGACCCACGCAATAAAAATATT
>NC_068989.1:18044840-18047638 GCF_001194135.2 Octopus bimaculoides
GTAAACAAACTAACATAGGTCGTCGGGAAGCGGTGAGGGACAAACACAAATTCAGAGACATACACGCATAGCTATATATACATTTATATATTTCGTTACGGCAGGTTTCCATACAATTTCCGTCTACCAAATCCACTTACAAGGCTTTGGTCGGCCCGGGTTTATAGTATTGGGTTGAGGAATAGTTCATGGGCGTTTTTTTACAGATTCAAAAATGCACGCAGAAATAAAATACAATAGCTAAATGTTTTATGTTATTTAAAAGAGAATTTTTTTTTGCCTACAAGATAGAGTGTTTTGATTTCTTAATCTTATTGAATTTTGTGTATTTTTAGATCAATAAAACGGAAGGTCAAGTGGACAAAACTGAGCATTTTCGACACCATTTGCTTTTTGCGTTTAATCGAGGTGTTAAGGCCGCCGAAGCTGCTTCTGAGATTTGTACTGTGTATGGAGAAGGAGCAATGCCTCAAAGTACCGCCTGCCATTGGCTTTCGCGCTTCAAAAATGGGAACTTTGACCTCAAGAACGGATCACACACCTGTCGACCAATTAAGTTCGATGAAGATCGATTGAATCAACTTCTTCACGAAAATCCACGTCAAACGACCAGAGAATAGGTGAAGCAGATGGATTGTGATAAAAAGAAACTGTGGGGAACCACCTTCACTCAATGGGCAAGGTTCAGAAACTCGACACTTGGGTGCCACACACTTTGAGCGCAAACAACAAAAATCAACGCTTCACAATCGCCTCCAGTTTGCTCACTCGACATCGCTCGACATCGTTCGACATCGCTCCATACATGGTCACAAACAGCGTTTTCTTTACTGCATTGTCACTGGCGATGAAAAATGGTGCCTTTACGTCATTATGGAGCAGCGAAAAGAATGGCTCAGCCCCAGCAAACAAGTGACTCCGCAAGCAAAACAATACCTTCATCCTTGAAAGACCATGTTGTGTGTATGGTTGGACTGGGAAGGCATAATCCATTACGAACTGCTTGAGCGCAACCAAACACTCAATGCGGAGCTTTATGTTCAATAACTGCACCGACTCAACGAAGCAATTCAGCAAAAAACACCAAACAGACGAAATGGCGTTCTTCTGCAACACGACAACGCCCGTTCTCACATCGCCAATATAACCAAAGCCACGATTCAAGAACTTGAATGGGAAGTGCTGCCCGACCGCTTTCGAACGCTTTGCGCGGTGTATCGTCCAATAATGACGTGGAATTGACGACTTGGTTGGATGAATTCTTTGAGTCGAGACTGGGAGATTTCTATCACTAAGGCATCAATTTACTTATTGAACGATAGGGGGAAGTCGTAAACAGCAACAGAGAGTATATCATTGATTAATTTGTTGTAGTTATTTTTGTTTATCATTATACAACCGAGGTTGATTTTGCCTCTCATCCTTTCGGATTCGATAAAATAAGTGACAGTTGCGCACTGGATTCAGTGTAATTGACTAATCTACTCACCCAGAATTTCAGGCCTTGTGCCTATAGAAGAAAGAATTGCTGTTGTTGTTGTTGTTGTTGTTGTTGTTGTTGTTGTTGTTGTTACTATTCTGCCGAGGTTGGCTTTGGCTCTCATCTTTTCGGGGTCGATAAAACAAGTGACAGCCAAGTAATGGTACCGATGTAATCAACTTAACCCTCCCCCAAATTTGCTGGGTTTGTGCCATCATTTGAAACTACTACTACTACTACCACCACCACCACCACCACAACCACTGCTGTTGCGACTACTAATACTACTACAAAGGCGGTGAGTTGGCAGAATCGTTAGCACTCCGGGCGAAATGCTTAGCGGTATTTCATCTGCCGCTACGTTTTGAGTTCAAATTCCGCCGAGGTCGACTTTGCCTTTCATCCTTTCGGGGGATGATGAAATAAGTATCAGTTTAGCACTGGGGGTCGATATAATCGACTAAACCCCCTTCCCCTCCCCAAAATTTTCAAGGCCTTGTGCCTAGAGTAGAAATAATTATTGTTGTTGTTGTTTTTGTTGCTACTCTAAAAGAATCCTTTTTTTGTTTCTGGTTTTATAATGTCCCCCTTTGATGTCATTTCGAAAACATTACTACTCCTACTTCCTCTTCTCCTTCTCACCCTCCTCCTCCTCTTCCTCCTCGTACGACTACTACTATTATGATGACGATATGTCCATCCTACTCCAGCGAGTAACACATCCCTATATTCTCCACGTCAACCACCCCTGTCGCTTGGTCAAGTGAACCAGGAAACAAACAGGAAGGAGCAAAGTGTGAAATGTCACAGCTGGGATCAGCTATTTTGAGTAATGTGAAGCCTTTGTGGACTGACGTAGAAAAGGGGATGGCGAAGAACGAGCGTTAGTGGTAGGAGAGGAACGTGAGGGGGTTGACATGAGCGAGAAGGGGATAGGGTAGAGAGAAGGGAATTCCTAAAAGATGAGAGAAGCCAAATAAGAAAGGATTGGGAAACTGGGCGGCGAAATGTTATGAAAATCTAAGAGAAGAGGAGGGAGAGAGTGACAGAGAGAGAAGTAGGAAGAAAAAAAAGAGAGAGAATAAAAAGACTAATGAAGTTAAGGGAAGGGAGGGAGAAAGGGGGAAAAGGAAGTGGATTGAGGAGATGAAAAGGGGGAGAGAAAATAGAAAAAGAGGAGAACATAGAAAGTTGAGGGGAGAGAAGATTAAGACAAAGAAGTGGAGAGAGAGAGGGGGGTGGAGAGAGGGGGTGGAGAGAGAGGGGATGGAGAGAGAGGGGTGGAGAGAGAGGGGGATGGAGAGAGAGGGGGATGGAG
>NC_068989.1:18047712-18048793 GCF_001194135.2 Octopus bimaculoides
GAGAGAGAGAGGGGGATGGAGAGAGAGGGGGATGGAGAGAGGGGGGATGGAGAGAGGGGGATGGAGAGAGAGGGGGAATGGAGAGAGAGAGGGATGGAGAGAGAGAGTTAAAAGGGATGAGAGTGGAAAAATGTTTTTAAAAATGTCGGAAAGGAAGAGATTGAGATAAGAAGAGAAAAAGTGTTTGTGAGCGGAGGATTGGACCAAAGAATCAAGTGGAAAAGAAATAAAGGAATTTATTATTTTTTTTTTTATGAACTATTAGAAAAGGAGGTGGGGGTAGAGGACGAGTAAAGAGGCGTAATGAGAGAGAGGGAGTGAAGATCAATAGGAAAACTTGAGAAAGAAAGTAGCAAAGAAGTATAGAGGGAGTAAGACATAGAAAGGGGCCGGAGAGGGTGTATAATGAGGGTTTTCAGAAGCGAAATATATTACTAGTAGTGGTAGTAGTGGTAGTAGTAGTAGTAGTAGTAGTAGTACTCGACTCTGATGGAATACTCTAATGAAATGCAGGTAGTCGGTGAAGCAGTATTGTTGTTCACCGACTACCTGCATTGTTGTTGTTGTTGTTGTTATTGTTGGCACTCCGTCGCTTACGACATCGAGAGTTCCAGTTGATCCGATCAACGGAACAGCCTGCTCGTGAAATTAACGTGCAAGTGGCTGAGCACTCCACAGACACGCGTACCCTTGACGTAGTTCTCGGGGAGATTCGGCGTGACACAGAGTGTGACAAGGCTGGCCCCTTTGAAATACAGGTACAACAGAAACAGGAAGAGAGAGTGAGAGAAAGTTGTGGTGAAAGAGTACAGCAGGGTTCGCCACCATCCCCTGCCGGAGCCTCGTGGAGCTTTTGGATGTTTTCGCTCGATAAAAACTCACAACGCCCGGTCTAGGAATCGAAACCGGGATCCTATGACCGCGAGTCCGCTGCCCTAACCACTGGGCCATTGCACCTCCACGGCGAAGCAGTATATGCCACTTACAAATCTATTGCTGCAGTTAGATCAAGCAGCCGCCTCGCCGAGGGCCATTCTACATATTCAGACATGCAGTAATGAACTGCGTGAAAATGTTGTGT
>NC_068989.1:18048803-18051401 GCF_001194135.2 Octopus bimaculoides
GGATCGCAGTTTCGATTCCCAGACCGGGCGCTGTGAGTGTTTATTGAGCGAAAACACATAAAGCTCCACGAGGCTCCGGCAGGAGATGATGGCGAACCCTGCTGTACTCTTTCACCACAACTTTCTCTCACTCTTACTTCCTGTTTCTGTTGTGCCTGTAATTCAAAGGGTCAGCCTTGTCACACTGTGTCACGCTGAATATCCCCGAGAACTACGTTAAGGGTATACGTGTCTGTGGAGTGCTCAGCCACTTGCACGTTAATTTCACGAGCAGGCTGTTCCGTTGATCGGATCAACTGGAACACTCGACTTCGTAAGCAACGGAGTGCCAACAACACCTTCTCTTCCATCTACTTTATTTCAGTGATCTGATGAAGACTGATAGCTGAATTCAACGAAGAAGGTCTTGGAGCCACAGAGTGGATATATGAAACGAAATGTTTGAAAACAAGCTATTGGAAAACGTGTGGGTTTCAGTAGAAAGAGTTGTTGGCATGGTAGTATTTAGCTCTAGGTCAACACTGATGAAGCCAACCTGTTATCAAACATATTATATCTTTGACCATCCTATCATACTTAGAGTAACTTTGTCACTACCTATATATAAGAAAACAATGAATAAACAATCTCTGATGTTGAGAGTAGCCGTCCATTTTGTGCAGCAAAAGCAGTATTAGGTTAAGTTAGCCATTTATGTATAATACTTAATGTAAAATACCTTATTATATGCAACGCATTTGCATAGCAAATTTGAATAAACTATGTTTAAATCGAAGCTATGCTTTGGTAAAAGTTTGTAGAAAGCCACAAATTTATAAACACTTACATATAGACACACACTAAATCTTGTGTTTTGAAATTTAAAAACAATTAGACAGGATAAATCACAGGCTCCGATACTTTTGATATGGTCGGCGAAACCACTGTTTGAAAACCCTGACGAATCAGGAAAAACGGAACGTCTGCATGCCCCAGTCACGTGTACATATTAATGTTTGCATATCAATTACCTTAGATACGCAGCAGATAAAAATATTGATTTCAAATTTTGGCACAAGGTTAGCAATTTCGTGGGATGGGAAGTCGATTACATTGATCCCATTGTTCAATTGATGCTTATTTCATCGACCCGGAAAGGATGAAAGGTAGAATCGACCTCGGCCGAAGTTGAACTCAGAACATGAAGATGGAGGAAATACCGCTAACCATTTTGTCCGGCGTGCTAACTATTCTGCCAGCTCACTGCCTTACTGCGGATAAAAATATTCTTTTCTACTCTAGACACAAAGCCCGAAATTTGGGGGAAGGAACCAGTCGATTAGATCAACCTCAGTACGCAACTGGTACTTAATTTATCGACCCCGAAAGGATGAAAAGCAAAGTTGACTTCGGCGGAATTTGAACTCAGAAGGTAAAGACAGACGAAATATTGCTAAGCATTTCGCCCGACGAGCTAATGATTCTGCCAGCTCACCGCCTTCGCAGTAAAAATATTGACACCTTGTTGTTCCGCTGACATTTGGAGGACAATACGTTCAATACGCATTTAAAAACTATAAAATGTGATTTCGCTAATCAGATACTGTTGTTCAGCTCTAAATTAGCTTTAGACATATAGACATATGATGACTGACATTCATTGTATCGACAAGGACAATATTGTCCAATATGTCTCTTCTCTCTCTCTCTCTCTCTCTCTCTCTCTCTCTCTCTCTCTCTCTCTCTCTCTCTCTCTCTCTCTCTCTTTCTCTCTCTCTCTCTCTCTCTCTCTCTCTCTTTTTCTCTCTCCCTCTCCGAGAGTAGGGTGTGATCTGAGGAAGATTTAGCAGCTATCTCTAGCAAGTTTCCAATGTAACGACGAAGTACAATCCACAGATTCCGCAGTACTCCGCTTGGTTCAGGGTCACATCACACTATACTGTAGGACACATTAAATATTCCAGCAAGCAGAGTTATTTCGTGTTGGTGTAGTCTGACTGTCTGGTCATGTTGATATTTTACTCTTATTTATTTAGTTGTTATTTTTCTTACAGTCACATGGTGACGTTAAGAATAGAATTCAAAATTGGGTCGTGAACTTGAATGACAGAGAGTTACCTACAAAAACAAAGCAATATGCCTCTGAATAATAACACTGATATTCTGTGTTACAACACGATTCCGTGAAGTCAATTCTCACGGAATACCCGTGAGTTTAATTCTACTTCTTGTGTGCGAATATGATATACCTATGTATACCTACGTCTGTACGAGTATGATATACCTGTGTATACGTTTATGTATTTATCATGCAAGATTCTTCAGGTGAAAATGTTTGTTGAAACAGTGTTATACAATACTTAGGATACTCTTTTACTTGTTTCAGTCACTTGACTGCAGCCATGCTGGGGCAGCGCCTTTAATCGAGCAAATCGACCCCAGGGCTTTTTGTTTGTAAGCCTAATACTTATTCTATCGGTCTCTTTTGCCGAACCGATAGGTTACGGGGACGTAAACACACCAGCATCGGTTGTCAAGCGATGTTGGGGGACAAACACAGACATACAAACATATACACACACATACATGCATATATATATATATATATATATATATATA
>NC_068989.1:18051738-18053687 GCF_001194135.2 Octopus bimaculoides
AGCCAGACGTGAAGTGTGTATGTATTGAACGCAGTGAAGCACGAACAGGAGGGGCAAAGAAGTACGTGCGAGCTTGGAGAGTCCAAGAACGAAAAGAACAGTTTTTCGCCAATTAAACATACGGACTATTTATTTGATTTTCACTTTAGCTTTTATTCGTATTATTTTCAGTTTATAGTCTGTCAAAATTCTTTCGTCACACAGCCTGTGACCTAATCAGTGACTCTCTTATTCTGCTTATTCCATTTTGTCCTTCCGTGGTATATATCTTTATCTGCGCCTGCGTTTACGTCTGGGGGGGGGGTTAATATATCTGTCCATTGTGCATGTATATGCGTGTCATTTATTTATCGCAGGCGATGTGGCTAATCTCTTTATGGTATGGTGGGATAGGAGACTCAAAGAACGCTAGGCAGAAAGCTCCATGACCCTGATCGTGTACTCCCGCTATGTTGATGATATCAACATAGTACCAAAAGCACCCCTAAATAAAAGACAGTGTCCATGAACTGGAAGCTAGCACCATGGGGACCATCCAATGGATAGGTAACTCCACCCACCAGAGTATTGAAGTTACAGTAGATTATCCTAGTAAGCACCCTAACTATAGACTGCCTATTTTTAGACACGGACTCTGATTGGAAACTAGTAATAACAAGGTCCAAAACCTCCATTCCCACTGTGCCAAATCTATGGCCTCCAAATATCAGATCCATCGGAACACAACTATTGCAGATAATATCAAAATCAATATCTTAATAGCGGACCTGAAAAGAGTGATGAGACTTGTGTCCCGCATATGCGACCCGACGGAATTAGAGAAAGACATACAGCATTTCAGCCACCGCATGCTGTTCTCTGGATACAGCCGAAGAAATAGGATCAAAGTATACAAAGGATCCAGGGCAAAATACAAGATCATTGTAGAGAATGACGCCAATAGGATCTGCGCGCTATACAAGAGTAAATCCTGAAATAGCATAGAAGAAGATAGATAAGGCCAACTCATGGTATGACAGCCAAAATTACCAGGGTGTCATGTTCGTCAATGCAACCCCTAGAGGCGAACTAGCATATATTTTTAGGGAATACTATGGATTAAAGTAGTAGAAAGACCAGGGACCTCCATAAAATCCCTGATCTTTATAACACACCCATTTGAAAGAACCCCCTGTACGGATAGGAAATGCATAGTATATAGAATAAACCCACAGATAAACTGTAAAACTAGGAATGTAGTCTATAGTATAAGACGTACAGAAGGACGGTGCAGAAACGGGGCAACGACGTACATTGCAGAGATAGCACGTAGCCTAGGTGAGCGGATAACTGGACATTAGCGAGAACTCAAGAAGGAGAAAAACTCGCCAGTGTTCTACCAACACGCTACCAACACGCTCAATTGGAACGTAGAGGCTCGGAAGACAACATAGATGTTAGGATCTTATCGACACATAGAACAGACATGACACTCAGAGTGATTACGAAGGTCACAGGCATAACAGAAGATAGACCGAGCCTCGACAGAAAACATGAATAGAGTAATAACACCCTCACGCTCCATCACACTAAACAACCTAGTGATTAAAAACGGAATGATGAAAAAAAATAAATGACACGGGTACAAACGCTATAATATACAAACCCTTATACACACACACACACACACACACACACACACACACACACACACACACACAAGACACATACACTTACATACATACACACACACACACACACACGTAAACGCATGCTCAGATAGAGATATATTCCGAAGGACAAAATAGAGACACATGGGACAGAAGGTAACTGATGAGGTCACAGCATGTGTAACGAAATAATTTTGACAGACGTATAAACTGAAAATTAAATAAGTAGTGCGTATGTTTAAATAGCAAAAATAAAATGACCATCCCCAAGTATAACAATATATATATATATATAAATAT
>NC_068989.1:18053811-18054887 GCF_001194135.2 Octopus bimaculoides
ATATATACTCACACACACACACACATATATATACATACATAGGTTAAATAAAATAAGACAACAAAGCCAAGGCTGTATGAAATTTATGAAGAGAAAGTTAGTCTTACAGCTGTTTCCGTGATATTAGGGATATCCCTTCATCAGAGACGATGTGAGTCGCTTAAATAGAGGGAAATATTAGAGTTCAATATAAGTAGTTATTCTGGAAAAGAAAGGAAATAAAGAGTATATAGGGAAATAGGAGAATGAATGTAGAAATAAAAACTAAAATATATAAAGATGTTGTAGTTGTAGTTCCATTATCCAAGGTAAGTGGTGTGTAGAAGGGGTAGAAATGCTTCTTGTCCGTGGTATATAACTTCCAATAGGAGTTCATATCTTGTTATTATAAACGGAAAGTGTGGAGACGTAGATTCCATGTGCTGTTCATTCAAGAGGATCCTGTGATGTGAATGAAAATTTGAGAATGTAGTGGTAGTATTAAGTGGATAGAGAAGAGAGAAGAGATGTGTACGTTAAAATGAGGAGAGAGGTCAAAAGAAAAGGTGAGAAAGGAAGACGGAAAGAAAGAGGAAGAGTACATGAAGACAAGAAGAGAAAATGAGAAAAAAGAGTGTAAGTGAAAAAATGTGAAAAAAAGAGTGTTAGTTGGAGGTCAAGATATGAGGGGAGATGGGAGAGGAGCAGGAGAGGAGCAGGAGAGGAGCAGGAGAGGAGCAGGTAGAGATAAGAATTTAAGTAATGTATACGCATGAGGTGTATGAGGTGGGGTGATATGTTAGAATGGCACTAAGGAATGGGTACAGAAAAAGGTATAGGGGTGGGGTTTGGTAACACAAACGGCACAGTGAAAACAAACAAGAAAGGCTGCTCAGCCTAAACGAGGTTGTGGTGGCGAACGTGTAAATCAAGCTTGGACAGGAGACAAACAAGAACACGTCTTCCTTGTTCCAGCTACAACAGAGAGAAAGAAAGAAACACAAGTTAGGAGAAGAAAGAAAGATGGCCGATGGTCACGTGAGAGCCATGTGAGCAAGGGAGGAGGAGTGAGGGAGAGAGAATGACAGAGTAATAGG
>NC_068989.1:18055871-18059958 GCF_001194135.2 Octopus bimaculoides
ATATATATATATATATATATATATATATATATAGAAGAGAGAGTGAGAGAAAAAATGGATATTCTGGTACTCGCTTTAGTCATCGGACTGGCACTGTGGCCAAGCTACATCACCGCTTTCATCCATCATCTCTAGGTTGAGTGACTGTAGCTTCAAGCGTTCAGGACATAAACTTGCTTACAATCATTATATAGGAACAATGGATAAAATCTAATCATAGAAATGAAACTGCAACGAGCCTTGTAAGTGATCAATAATTAATTAGTTAAAAATTAATCTCTTGTAAACCAGGTGCTGTAAGATTTGTATTTTGGAATACAATTAGCCGATTGAATAAGATACCGGAGATATGAACCATGTGTCGTGAATTCTTATCTGGTAGAATATTATGCACTGTCGTCCTTGGAAAAATATAATTAATTATGGAAAGTTCACAAAGCGCAATAAACTAGTTTGCAGGGAAGAAGCATACAAGTTTAGTAACGTTTTAGGAGAACCCTTCTATAGGTAGATATGAACTTAATTTATTCTAATTTGTGAGCTTTTTTGTCTATATTACTTGCCGAATGACTTCCTATGATTCTGTTATATTCGTTTGGTATTAAGTAAACTGGTGTAGCTTCAGTTTCCTCTGGATCACAGTGGGAAGAACGAGAGAGAGAAAGAAAGAGTGAGTGGTAGATTTTTATAACTACCAGCTCATCCTTGCTCAGAAAATTCATGCTTTATGTAATGGCTGTATGTTAAGGAGAAGACAACGAGGACTGAAAAAATACCACCGCTCTATGGATTTTGTATACTCGAGATTTTATACCAGACAAACAGTGGATTACAGTTGTGAGTTTGTTCTCCCCTATGAATGCTTCGTTCTAAAATTATAGAACTCGTTACATGAACTCGTTACATTCCAGCTTGGTCGAAATTTCATATTTTCGATTCATAGACATGTTTATTCTCTCTAGGGGGCCACATATAATTTCAAATTATTTTAGAACCAGACAATAATTGATTTCCTACGTATTGTTTCAATTTTTTTCCTTTTTTATTTTGTTTCTATTTGTTTTTCTTTTTTGTTTCTATTTGTTATCTTTGCTACAAAATATGGACCAATTATTGATGGGTTTTATTAGGATTGAAAAGCGATTAATTTCTTGTTCGCTTAGCACTACGAATGAATGCAAAAAAATATAGACAAACTAAAGAACGAAAACAAGAGAAATTGAGATACATAGATTTCTAAATGTTACTACGAATCAATCAAGCAGATTTGTAGTCAAAAGCATTCCTGCTACTATTTCTAGTGAAACGCATTCCTGCCACGACCACCATTTTTTTTTTTATACCAGAGATTATGTTTTCAATTCTGCCCTTCTTTTTATAAGACGGTAGAATTGTTATCTGACCGAGATTTCAATGCTTTCTATAATCATACTGGGCTTTGTTCGTTAAATGTTAGTTGATAGTAATAGTAAACATGACAACTTGTCTCTGCAACAAGATCATGAGACAAAGAAAGACCCTGACGGAGAGCGAAAAGAAATAACAAACCACATTGAGGGCCAATGGACACCAAACGAAGAAAAACGAAATGAAATACCAAAGAGAGGCAACGCGGGGCTTAACAGGGCAAATCCAAAAACTTTGGTGTGGAAATGAAAACTAACGCGAGTTGAATTGGTAGGATTTAGGCGTTGGTATACAAGTGTGCGTGTGTATATATATATTCGTATGAGCGTAAGAAAAACAAGTTTAACTGATCTGAGCCATGCCAGATTGTTTTCAATTTGTCTGCTTGATGCTTCACAGAAACTGCCATCTCGTTTTATCAGTAAATTGTTATTAGAATTCAACCCCAATACGTGTTGATAGGAAAGATCGTTTTCGTAGTAACTAATGGGGTGTGTCTTTACCTTTATATGATACATACATACATGCATACATACATGCATACATACATGCATACATGCATACATACATGCATACATACATGCATACATACATACACACAAGAAAAGTACACGCATACATTCACAGGCGCGCGTGCATGCCCACACACATATACATACACACGTACATACATGCATGCATAGATACATACATACATACATGCATACATACATACATGCATACATACATACACACAAGAAAAGTACACGCATACATTCACACGCGCGCGTGCATGCCCACACACATATACATACACACGTACATACATGCATGCATAGATACATACATACATACATAAACACACATTTTCATAGGTGTATTTATTACTAATCATAAAAAAAGCTGGAAACTACCACTTTTACGTACAAACACACACACACACACACACACACACACACACACACACACATATATATATACACACATACACACACACTCATACACACACAAACACACAAACACACATGAAAATCCCACTCCACCATGCGTATGCACTATACCTAAAGAGGAGAGACTGAGTAAATGAAACTATAATTCACTTACTACGCAAGAAAACATGAAACTTTGTACTCAGTAGTCCCATCCATTCTATCGCAATTTTCATGTAACTTTGAAATTTCGCAGCGAGATTACATTTAAAGACCGCTTGCTTCTTGCCTGAAGTTGTGGCATTAAAGCTGAGCTCTATGCGCAGTAAACTAAAACTTCACTGCCAAACACTTTTACGGTCATTATAACAGTCTCTGATTTTCTGAACCAGCAACCTGCACACCCATTCGCCGTTGGCTCACTTGATGTACCCGTATCTCTTTCTCTCACCACCATCCTTAATGAGTCTCATCCCCGTATTTCTCATTGAAAGCAATTTCTTCATTATTCCTTCGCAGAATAGTAACTCTGTTGAAATTACTCCAGTCCATAACATTCCTTCAGATATGAACCTGCAGGTGTCGAAACTGAACTTTAACCACATTAATTTCACTAATATGGGAGGGTTCTTTACGACTCCGTCGGTCACGAATGACTATGGGTGCATCTAAGAAGTTCCCTTCCGGGATACAAGTCCGGGCGGAAAGTCGCCTCACCAGCGAACGCACATACAACCTAGGGTTGTTTTCAAGAAAGACAAGCAGTCGCCCTTGCATACCAGCCTCCCCTCTCCACGCCACCGATGTTATCCAAGGGAAAGGCAAAGGCCGATACAGCTTGGCACCAGTAACGGCGCTACTCATTTCTCCAGCCGAGTGAACTGGAGCAACGTGAAATAAAGTATCTTGCTCAAGAACACAACACACAGCCCGGTCTGGGAATCGAACTCACAACCTCACGCTCGACGCTCTAACCACTGAGCAATGCGCCTACACTATGGGAAGGTAAGCGCTGATTAACTCAAATAGTTAGTGATGTTGTTGGGTTCTACGAAACCTTGATCTGTTTCATAGTCATTGAGTTTCTTTTTTTAAATTCGCTACAGTATTCTGTACTCCCAAACCAGTATTTTCCAAGCTTCTCCCTCTCTATCTCTCTTTCTCTCTCTCTCTCTCTCTCTCTCTCTCTCTCTCTCTCTCTCTCTCTCTCTCTCTCTCTCTCTCTCTCTCTCTCTCTCTCTCTCTCTCTCTCTCACGCTGCGCTTCAACTCTATATACGAAAAACGTGTCTATCCCAACGAGCTTCTTTTTTTTAACATTGTGCATATGATTTTTCTTTTGTTTTCATATTCAGTCGCTACAGCAGCAGTCTTTGATATTCTGTACTCTTCAGCCAGCATTTATTTCTCAAGCTTCTTTTTTCTCTCTCTCAGGCGGCACTTCAACTTTATATACAAAAAAAAAACGTGTCTGTCCCAATAACCGGATAAATTTAGTGCATATATGGTAATTTGTTTTTCAGTGTGTATATACATATATATATATATATATATATAGTTCCAAAAAACAATAACAAAAAAACAAAAAAACAACAAAGTGAGGACGTGATATGGATAGTATTATTGGACGCTCAGGAAAGGAAAGAGAGTGTATGACGTTTCGGGCGTAGCCCTTCGTCGGAAAGATGGAAAGTTCGGAGAATGGAAGAACGGAGAAAGAGGAAAATGGTACCGATGCCCACGAGGTTACATTATGAAAAGACCGGAAGAGGA
>NC_068989.1:18061965-18062536 GCF_001194135.2 Octopus bimaculoides
ATTTCTTAAGAATATACAGAGTCACCCCACCCCAATCCAAGTACAAATTCAGGGCAGTTTCTCGCCGAATCGATATTCGCAAGAAGAATCAAATCCATTTTTTATAAGCTATTTTTCGAACAGAAAAATCTCAAAAGAGATGTTGTGCGAGAGTACGACGCCCCGTGGTGAGAATGAAGTGAACCACTACATATAAATAATAGCGGTATGAGTGCAAACAGAACAACGAAACTGTTCTGCATGCAATCGTGCAGTGTCCAAGTCTCTCGGACCTGTGGGTTTCTACCGAGCACGCTGGACAGTTTTTACGTTCTGAGTTCAAATTCCGCCGAGATCGACTTTGCCTGTCATCCTTTCGGGATCGATAAATTAAGTACCAATGAAACACTGCTGTAGATGTAATCGACTTATCCCCTCTCCCAAATCTCAGACCTTGTGCCTATAGTAGAAAGGATTTTATCGTTGTTGCTGCTGTTGATGATGATGATGATGATGATGATGATGATGATGATGATGATGATGATGATGATGATGATGATGATGATGATGATGCTATTTGCTTTGATTTTTT
>NC_068989.1:18063311-18064264 GCF_001194135.2 Octopus bimaculoides
CATAAAAAAAACAGAAGACCAGAACAGAACAACATACTCAGAGCTGATTAATTGGTTATTTTAGTCAAATGATATTATTATTATTTTTAACCTCATATTATTTTTGTTGGTGATGTGTTGGCTTTTTAATGACATTAACAAGGCCTTCACGACAAATGCTGTTCATACCTAATGTTGTTCACGACGGCGATGACAACGACGAAGATGACGGCAACAACAATGACGATCATGATTATGACTATGACGACCGTGATGATGATGATGATGATGGTGGTGGTGGTGGTGGTGGTGGTCATGATGACGAGGACGATGGGGAAACTTAATTAACTGAAACTGTGTGTTTTGTGCAAATAGAAGAAACGAATGATTGTCGCGAAAAACGGGTTCTAATAAGGTTTCCCTTATCCACTGTTTGTGAGTAAAAAAGAAAAACACAAACCTTAAACAAAAAATGAAATTCCAAATTCCAATTCTATGTTGCTGATTAAGAAATATCACATGATGACTATTGAAACGACTACAAGCCCTCACTTCTCATAATCTGCAAGTGACGCACTAACAAAATAGCAGCTTCTACTTCTTCTTCCGACAGGCTAGAGATAGCAACTAAAGTTCACTCAAATAACAAAACAACATGGTATATAATGTAGGACACATTGGATATGCGTGATAGTTTTAAAATCATGGGATGGGATAGTCACAATTGGAACTCCTTTGATTGTAGATAGAGTCGATGAGGCTGGTCTGAGGCTAAATAACAACATCAACAACAACAGCGTGCAGGTGGATTAAATGATCCCTTGTTATCAGAAAATCCACTTTCTCCTCACCTCCTCCTCTCTCTCTGTATGTATACAGAAATCGACAGATCGATCGATCAGTAGAGAGATAGATAGACAGATAGATGGATATATATATATATATATATATATATATATATATATATATATATA
>NC_068989.1:18064337-18064589 GCF_001194135.2 Octopus bimaculoides
ATATATATATATATATATATATATATATATATATATATATATATATATATATATACACACACAATATATAAATATATGCATATATACATACATATATGTACATACCTACCTACATATATATGTATATATACATGCATATATGGGTACAGGACATCAAAAAAACGTAGACACAATGAGAAACGAGACATGCAACATAAAGAACATTCCCTTCATCAACGGAGTAGATAAAACAGGGGACAACTGATGAAGGCA
>NC_068989.1:18065314-18074126 GCF_001194135.2 Octopus bimaculoides
ATATATATATATATATATATATATATATATATATATACACACATATATACGTACATGTGTGTGTGTGTGTGTGTGTGTATGTGTGTGAGTGTGTGCATGTATGTATGGATAATGATGTAAATGAACAAATAAAACTGCTTGGGTTTGATATACAAAATATATACATGCATACACACACACACACACATACACACACACACACATACATACATACATACATACATACATAGATAGATAGATAGATAGATAGATAGATAGATAGATAGATAGATAGGCGTAGCTGTGTGGCAAGAAGCATTGTATCCGGCGTGCAAACGATTCTGCCAGCTCGCGGCCTTTTTCGAGAGAGAAATATTGTTGATTCTTGAGACACGTTTGAAATTGACTTTTCATTAATGAAGTCATATAAGGGAACTAAAAATATCCTGCGGCGTGAAACAAGACATATACGACAGTTTTCCACAGAGTTTCCGTCGACCAAATTTTATTAGTTAACTCGAGGCTACAGCAGAAAACACTTGCCAAAAATGCAGTGCAGTGGGACATAACCGCGAACCATGTGGTTACGAAGAGAACTTCTAACCATACAGCAATCTGTTGATTTATCTAGTTGAAAGAAAAAGAAAACAAAACAAAAATAATCAACAGCCTTTCAAAAAATGCAATTGTTTGGCAGAAAGAAAAGGCGAACAAATAGGAGGTTAATTCCTTCTACTCCAAAGAAGCCAAGTGCATATTCGACCATTACCTCCTTTCTATATAGCATTTTAAACGCGATGTCTTTCAATCATCTAAATCAATAGTTCACGACCGTTTTTTTTTTTTACCAATGAGCCCCTTATTTTACTCTGGTGGACCCCCAATGATATTTGATGTTTAAAACTAATTTCGTAGATGCTTATTTCAAAATTCCTGTTTTGCTTTTCATACATAAACTTGTGTGCGTTGAACTATATAAAACGTTAGAGAAAGAAATATTGTTGTTTCTTGAAATAAATACATTTAAAGCAAAATTTTTCCATGGACCCTTAAAATACTTCTGTGGATCTCCAATTTACTATTTGTTTGCGTGGACGCCGAAAAATCTTATATGGACCACGGTTGAAAATCACTGATCTAAATCATGCAAAAAAATAGTTCAAATCATACAAACATAACGAGAAAACAACCTTCATGGACGACCTACGTGATGCTAAAGAGATTCGATTGATGCAGCCAATCCTAGATAACTAAAGGCCATCCGACTAACTGAAAAGTATCCCCATATTCAGTAGACATGCTGTTTCCGCACACCCGACATGTTGTTTGTTTTTTTTTTGCTGTTGTTCTTTTTTTAACTTCTAGAATACTTCACATAACCGGTGTTTAACAAGCTGCGTAAGACTTCCTCTCATGTCCTCCCGATGTGTCACCCTTTGTTCTATTCGTCGCTCCTAGTGTGTCGCCGAGTCTTGCACTTTGCTCGGTTTACTCCTCCAAAACTGCGACTCTGAAGAACTCACATGATGTTCATTGTTTTTTTTTTGTTTGTTTTTTTTTTTTCGTAGATATCCTACATAAATTCAAATTGAATATCAGCTGCATCAACTTCGCTCGCCTACATAAGCGTTTAAAGGTCATGGGCGATAATAATAATAATAATAATAATAATAAATGCTTCGAATTTTGTCATAAGCCAGCAATTTTCAGGGGAGGGGATTAGTCGATACCACCAATCACAGTATTTGACTGGAACAATGTCCGTCATTTTAATGATTTTAAATGCAAGCCGTACAGATATATACTCATATACATACATACATAAATACATACATACATACATACATACATACATACATACATACATACATACATACATACATCACTCTAGCTAGCTAGCTATCTCTTCATACATACATACATACATACATACATACATCACTCTAGCTAGCTAGCTATCTCTCTCTTCATACACATACATACAACAAACGCTAAAACAAGAGGCTTATAAAATATGTGAAGATTGACAACATAAAGTAGTATAAAAAAGTGGCTGGGGCGAGGACGTTATACAACGAGCGTATGGAAAATTTGCTAAAAAACTGATAAATATATAAATATATGAAGCAGCTAACCAAAACAGAATATGGTCTAATTTAAGGTAAGCCTATCCACATACGAATGAGAACCCACAAGCTAGTTTAGCCAGAACACCCCACGATTTAATCCCTACCTCTCGACGAGACTGTTACATCATAAGGTGATTGTGAGCATTTTTGGTGTTGGACTGAGCATGAGATCACCGAACTTTTGTATGAAACTACAAAGTAATAGTTCATTCATCGTTCCTGTGGTATTCAGTAGCCGCCTATCATTTCGATGTTCAACAAAATCGGTGCCCGCCGCCTTCTCCATCATCAAATTGCTATGACCTTCATCTTCCTTCAATTAATTTAGTAATTTCAGCTGTACTTCGTTTGTTTTGCGAAGAACAGTGAACTTATAATTCAAGTAGGTTGAAAATGGTCTCCACCTCATACGTTTTGCTTGCTTTCACTTTGTGCAGCTGCGATAACTGAAAAGCGTAAAGATACCCGTGAGTATGTCCAGGGCTGGACATAGATTGAAGCATCTCAGGTATTCTGGATAGGCTAGTTTTAAATATCGTAGTTAACTGTTGTGATATTCACCGATACTCTATCTTTCGAATGTTATTCTAATTCCTCTGGCCTTATTCCTGTTTTTCCAATAAGCAGTCCGTCCGCATCGTTATGCTTGAAGCTTTCGATTAGTTCCACAAAAAGCATTAGTATTTCACGCAGCCATGAGAAATGCATCCTGGAGAAGAAGCCCTCTCTTACCTGCTTCACTTGCCTTCATTTGGAGTAGGGCTGTCTTCTTTTTAAGAACCTGCTCGCTGTTCATAGCTTTCTCTTTCTCGTGAGACGGTGGAGCAACATTATTGGTTGTGATCAAGGAAGGAAAAATCAACTAATTACCATTTTCTTGTCCTGGTAGGTGAAGTGATTCAGCTGCAATTGGTGGTGTGACTGCCTGAGCAGCTACTAGGGCTTGTTGTTGCTATTTAAAGTCTTGTCAGTTCACTGCATTCTTCCTCTGTGTGTGTGTGTGTGTGTGTGTGTGTGTGTGTGTGTGTTAATTCAATGTATGAATGATTGTCTATGTAAATGAATTGGATGTGGTTGGGTATTTGGGGGTGTGAGGTGGGAGCTTTGAATGGGGGTGATGAGGTGATTCTTCCGCATGTGTTCAACTAGTGATGTGTTGTTATTATTGCTGGCTGTGAGGTTGATGAGTGTCTTAAGGTAGTGGTGCTGACGATTGTGATTCTTGTGTAAGCGTGGGGGGGGGGTGCAGGAGTATGTGTGTCTGTGGTGTGGAGGGGTGTTGTGGAAGTGTTTCTTCTTTTGCGTTTTTTCTTTGCGACTTCCCTCCATTCGAGGTCGGTCGCGTCTGTGATGTTTTCTGTGATAGTTTGTGTATCCTTGGTTGTGATATCACTGGAGGGATTTTGGTTTGTCGTTCTCGTCACTCCCTTGGTTGGGTCGTTGGTCTTTGCTTCCAGGGGTTGAGCCTGTTGGGTGTTTTGTGGAATCAAGTTTGTTAGGCACGGCCTTGGTTTGGCCATTCACGGTTGAGGTTTCAGGCTGTGTGTGATCGTTAGGTGGATAGGGGACTCATTGCTGATGATTCCTGTGGGCAGGAGGCCCTGATGTGGCTCTTCTGCCCATATTTATAGCATCCGGGTCTACATCCCTCCACCATGACGCGTAGCGTTGTTTCATCTGACAATTTGATTAAATCTGGTATATCTTCAAGGTCATTTTGCATTGCTCGGATTAGAATTTCCAAGCCTTGGCGTCACCAGTTTTGTTGATGTAGCTTAATGACTTGCAATATTGATATTTAGTTTTCCAAGTCCAACAGGACAGCCGCCACCAGCCACACTACATCAATCTCCGGTGAGACTGCCCCTATTTTTATCTATGAGGTTTTTTTGCCCAAGTATGTGGGTAGTAGTTCTGTATGCCCAAGTATGTGGGTAGTAGTGTCTTTTTTTACTTCTTCTTCGGACGCAAATCTAATCTCCACAGTGCCGTATTTTTTTCCCCTCTCACCACATAAGTTGTACTGCCCCATTGTAAACATTTCTCTATGCTTTCTTTCGATGCGTGTTCAATTTTCCAATTTTTTTTTTTTTTTAAGTGTCTTGTACATAATAGTTTTTCTTTTTGTCATATGCATGATTTCGCCGGGTGGTATTAGATGCACGTCGGTACCTTCACGTTTTAAAAACTTTTGTATTTTTCAAGGTCTGTTGGGTTAATGCTTATAGCCTCATGGCTCACAGTTGCTATAGGCGCAAAAGTGGATTAGGGTGTCCTTGGTAGAATTCGTCATCTTGTCCTGGGTAACTGCGTTGTTCTCCTCCTCCTGTTCGCAGCAGGGAAGGGCAGGGAACATTTCAGGGTACAATTCATTAAGCAGGTTGTCGTGTGCTTCGACGTTGGGGGCGTTATCTTCGCCGTTGGTAGAAGCTATGATACAGAAATTAACAGTGTAAACAATTTACACTAGAAAAAGGTACAATTTGCCTCTTAAAAAGGGGGAGGAATTACTGGGTACGATACTATCCCTGCTAGGCAGGTTCAGAGTCACAGATGCACAAAATTCGAAAAAGGAAATAGCAACACTTACAAGCAGAAAAAAACACGTCTGTTCAGCAGAAATTGGCGAACACTCATGTGTCGTCTAACGATGGGATAGTCCATGATATATACATATATATAGTCTATCTTTTTTACTCTTTACCCTCTTTCTCTTTTTCTTCCTTTCTAGTGCTTCAGGATAAAAAGCTGTCGAGTGAGTTTTACTTCCAAAAGTGCAACAGCTTGACTTTATGCCCTGCACCACCATTCGTATTGCTTTTGATTCTTCACCCATGACAAAACACAGCTCAAGAATGACTTTACTCGTGCTGATCTCTCCCAACCACTAGCTATTTCTTATGATTTCTCATGATATCTGCATATTGTGCTACAAAATGGAAACAAAGCAGTTGTCATTGTCACTTCCAATGTCTCTAATTTCCCCCTTGTATTGTGCTGGCCCATGGTTAAAGGTTTGAGCGTATGAGCATGTGTGTGGTGTACTAAACCGGTCTAGTGCCTTACTTCACTCCACTTCGCCTCGCCCTGGGTGTTTAAAGATAAACAGATACTACTGTTTATTTTACTACAATTGATAAAAATAACTTTCCATACAACGGCTAGGGCATCATTGCAACTGTTCTTTTGAGGTTGTATGAAAGCTTCCTTCATTTTTCACAGTACGGAAATATGTTCGCCTTCTTCTTGCTCAGGCAAGAAATCACTGTAGCTCGAAACACACTTTCTCTCATATTTTTTTTAATCAGTTTATAACTAAGCATTTTTTGCAACACTTCACAATAGAAAACTCAAAGTATTACTGTTTTCAACTAGTTCAGTATTTTCCATTTGTAATACTTTATCTGTTTTCCGTTTTTATGTTTCTTTCCTGTTCGATTTTTTTTTTATCTGTTAATATATTGATATTTGTTTCTGTCTAAAGAGCGTATCTGTTTATAATTGAATCACCACCTGTCAAGTGAATATCTCTTCCGCCCTTCCTATAAGATAAAGCCATGCTGAAATATGAGTAAGCGAAATGTTTATAAAATATTAAACGTAAAATGTGCGAAGACAAACCGGTTTCCACCCGAAGATATGCAAAGTGAAACGCTTCGTTTCCACCCCGAATGACAAATTCGAGAGAAGCAATAGGATTTGGGGCAGGGATTTGGGGGCGCCCGATTACACATTGGGAAAATGCAGAATTGATCAAAACAGTTAAGACGAAATTGGGCAATACAGATAACCAAAAGCAATGTAACAAGAGGCAATACCCGGGAAGAGGAGATGACTTCTATCGGGAAAATTATCCAAAAGATTTTTTTTTCTTTTCATTAAATGCAAGTGTAATACATTTATTTCTTCTACAGAGCCAGTTCTAAGATCACCGTTCAACCAAAAGCACAAATATTATAACAACAAACAACAACAACAACAACAAGAATTATTTTTGTGGTGGGGCAGATCAAGGAAAGAATTCGTGCAAAGTCAGCCGAGATAAAACCTTATGTTCAGAAAGCAACTCAGTTTGAGTATATACTTTTAAAATCAATTCGGGCACGGTTTTAGAGTAATAGAAACGTTAGCATCAAATGCTGGAGATGAAAAAGAATTCTTAGTAGGAATTCGAGGGCGGCCGATTATGCATAAGGAAAACATAGAATGGAGCAAAGCGGTTGAAATGAAATAGGTAATGTAGAGAAGCAAAAACCAATCACTAAAAGTAGGAACAATATCCTACAGCAAGTAAAGATAGAATATTGGAAAGGAGTTTTTGTAAAACATGTGAAATCTTTTCACGGCCAAACCAGAAATCCTCTAAATGTATAATAAAAGGAAATGTATCACAATGGATGGATGAGAGAAACTTTGATTATGAAAAAACCAGTGAAAGGAGCTGTAGTACAAAATTATCGCCTGTTTGTGTACTTCAGCTTGGCATGGTTTGATTTCAGAAAAGCCTACATCATGATGCCCCATTCTTGAATTGTAGAATCAGAGCTAAAAATCTCATCAATATTTTCAGTGCTAGTATCATACACTGGAACGAACTTGATGGTGAACAAAAAATCACTGGGAAATGGTAGCGTAAAATTATGTGTTTCACTCCTTCATTAGTTACTGCATAGTTCGATGACTGGGCAACAATCTAGGGAGAAAGGCACCCTTTTTAAATTCTATATTCTTCACAGATGACTTAATAATATTCGCAAAGTTAGATAAAGACGTCGATTTCTTTGTTAAAATAGTAAAGTCGGGTTGCAGTGATTTAGAAATGGAATTGCGACTTTGATCATAAAGAGAAGGAAGAAAGGCTATTTTAGAAATGCTTTCTCTGAAGTATGCATTTTACAACTTATTTTACAATGGATACAAGTATTTAGGCTTACGGAATCTTTTTGCTTATTAGCAATCAAGGCTCAGACAGATTAACATAAATACCGGAAAAATTACAAAATAGGTTAGGGATGAGCAAAAAAACGGGGGGAGAGTGGTACGAATGTCATGCGATAAATACATCAAAACTTTGATAAAAGCGCAGAATAAACATAAAATCATACAATACCCGCAGCACTTAAATCAGATATAACATTATGGTAAAATATGAAAGAGTATTTAGAGTTACTTACCCACACTCGGGTGAGAACCTACTACTTAGATCGAATCATAACAATCTACAACCCCTCACATTCATCACTTATATTCTTCCAAGGGTGAAGGTCACTAAAATCATTAAGGGTGGCTTCCTTGAGTGGAGGCGCAATGGCCCAGTGGTTAGGGCAGCGGACTCGCGGTCATAGGATCGCGGTTTCGATTCCCAGACCGGGTGTTGTGAGTGTTTATTGAGCGAAAACACCTAAAGCTCCACGAGGCTCCGGCAGGGGATGGTGGCGAACCCTGCTGTATTCTTCCACCACAACTTTCTCTCACTCTTACTTCCTGTTTCTGTTGTGCCTGTAATTCAAAGGGTCAGCCTTGTCACACTGTGTCACGCTGAATCTCCCCGAGAACTAGATTAAGGGTACACGTGTCTGTGGAGTGCTCAGCCACATGCGCACGTTAATTTCAGGCTGTTCCGTTGATCGGATCAACTGGAACCCTCGATGTCGTAAGTGACGGAGTGCCAACAACGGCTACCTTGAAATATGACACATTCTTTGGTTAAAAGTATTCTACTCGTTCATAGATTTCTCTATAGTCTTGACTAAAATTTTTTCTTCGCGGTAGTTTCCATTCCTAAATTCATGATCCATTCACATGTTGTCATCCAGCTCAAATAACAACTCTAGAAGTCCTTTATTATTGCTTCTGATAACCACGAACCTGCACGATTTCCTGTGATCATGCATTTCCGCCAGTTTCCTGAACCTTCTTTTTCTGTTTTCAACTATTTCGAGCAGACAGCCCTCGACTGCCTCTACTACCACAAATATAAGAGCTAGACTTTCCATCAGTCTCACCACTATTCCCTCGGTACCCACAACAAAACACAACTCTAGAAAATCCCCGTGGTCTTAAGAAATCAGAACATTCAAGGTCATATTGATTCTTCTCGAATGTGTCCCTCGTTACCTATACACTTAATACTATTGCGCTACAGAGTTAAGAACGAACTAGTGATCAATGACTGATTGATTAGCACCTTTGTGTTATGCTTGTCCATGTACTGAATGACTGTTTCATGTACTATGTCTACCTGACGCTGCGCTTCATCCCGAGGCCAGAAAACCGGACAAACTATTCCATAAGCGTTGTCGATTGAGAAGCTAATCGTCCAGACACCAGCTACAGCTTCCTTTATTTGATGATTCTAGGGTACAAAGAATGTTCCCTTCCCTTCGTGAGGCAGAGTACGGTTAATATTTTTCTAGCCCGCTCTTCAATAAGTCCTTCGCACAAGGTACAGAATCCTTAGCCATACTATCGTGTCACAAATCCTCACAATGAAATTTGACCTTACTCAAAATTTCCTTAATGCCGGAAAATCATTTTTTTTTTCCTGTCTTTATTTCCTCTGGTAGGAATTTTAATGCACTGTATATTTGTTAGTGAAAACTGCATTTATACTTGTGTGTTTTTTAAATATAAATCCTTCTTTTATTTTCTCTTAATAACTTTTGCTTCTCCTTCTCTCTCTCTCTCTCTCTCTCTCTCTCTCT
>NC_068989.1:18074473-18080603 GCF_001194135.2 Octopus bimaculoides
CATATAATCCGATATATTTTTTTTTTTAATCACCAGAGCAATACGTGACACAGCTTACCGAAGTAAGAAATAATAATAATAATAATAATAATAATAATAATAATAATAATAATAATAATAATAATAATAATAATAATTTCTTTATTGGCGACAAGGCACAAGGGCCGCAAAAAACACATTT
This sequence comes from Octopus bimaculoides, assembly GCF_001194135.2. Lineage (NCBI taxonomy): Eukaryota > Metazoa > Mollusca > Cephalopoda > Octopoda > Octopodidae > Octopus > Octopus bimaculoides. The sequence goes on from NC_068989.1 coordinate 18,074,655, forward strand.
AGGACAATACAAAGTGCGGGGTTACACGTACAAGTGTAAACAAAACAGTAAGAACTAACAAGAAAATTGTTCGCAAAATGTCCCAATAGCAGATAGTACTACCCAGGGACAACCAAAGAATCAAAGAAAACAACATCCATTCATGAATTTTTAAAAAAATTTTTTTTTTTTAATACATATTTTACCTGTGAATTTGCGTGTGTAAGCTGGGAATGCATGCGGTGAGTTTCTCTGCCCTAGGTGTACGGAAAACACTCGGCGAGAAATGGAAGAAAATTTGAAGAAAGAAGCAAAAAAAAAACAACATAATAATAGTAATAATTGCCTCCTTGGCACGGCCAGAATAATCAAGAAAGTATTAGATAGCTGAAAAGAACGGGTAGCATGCTACTATAGGCTGCAGGTAGCAAGCCCGCTACGCATGCAAGACTCCAGTAGCTCCAACAAAACCTGTGATAAAAAGAAATAATAATTTCTGATTTGGCCATTAAATTTGTGTGCAGAGGTATAGTTAATTATTTCTTTATTGCCCACAAGGGGCTAAACAAAGGGATTAAGTCGATTACATCGACCCCAGTGCGTAACTGGTACTTAATTAAGTAACTGGTACTTAATTAAGTCGATTACATCGACCCCGAAAAGATGAAAAGCGAAATCAACCTCGGCGGAATTTGAACTCAGAACGTAACGGCAGATGAAATACCGCTAAGCATTTCGCCTGGCGTGCTATCGTTTCTGCCAGCTCGTATCGATCCTAATACGGAACTGGCACTTTATTTCAACCACTCACGAAAAGTGAAAAGCAAAGTTAATATCGGTGGGGATCTGACCTCAAAATGCGAAGAGAAGGAACAAGGTATTTTACCGATGGCAACATGTATTAGAATGGCAATTTATTATTTTTACAATCCTACTGGTTTCAGAATAATATTTCAAATAATATTTGAAATAATATTTGAACTGGATAAATTTTTTTTTTTTTTTTTTTTTTTTTTTGTACATTTAGAAATTTTCAAATTTACAAAACTGAAATGTTTTTATGAAACATAAATGAAATTGAAAAACAAAAACAGAATTTAATTTCGAACTAACTGCACGTCAACGTCCTTGTGTATGCAGGTTTCTTCTTTTTCTTTCATAGAATTCGAGCTGTGTCTGCGGTTTGAGAACTTCCTCCTCTTCCAGTCATAGAAGCCCTACAATGGCTCTTTTTGGCATTGCCTTTCCTCGTCTAACTATTGCACTGAAATAAAATAAAGAATAAAATAAGAAAACTAATAAAATAAGTTGATGTCTTTAGTCATGAATTAGTTTCTTAAATTTGAAATATAATTATATGATAAAAACGGTGCAGCAATATTTCTCCCATGAAACTGACTTGATTGATTCTGTGTTTTATAATCGGTAATCCAACTACAATCTCAAATCTCTACTACAGGATGTTTTTGTTGGCACTCCGTCGCTTACGACGTCGAGGGTTCCAGTTAATCCGATCAACGGAACAGCCTGCTCATGAAATTAACGTGCAAGTGGCTGAGCACTCCACAGACACGTGTACCTTTAACATAGTTCTCGGGGATATTCAGCGTGACACAGAGTGATAAGGCTGACCCTTTGAATTACAAGCACAACAGAAACAGGAAGTAAGAGTGAGAGAAAGTTGTGGTGAAAGAGTACAGCAGGGTTCGCCACCATCCCCTGCCGGAGCCTCGTGGAGCTTTAGGTGTTTTCGCTTAATAAACACTCACAACGCCCGGTCTGGGAATCGAAACCGCGATCCTATGACCGCGAGTCCGCTACCCTAACCACTGGGCCATTGCGCCTCCACACTGCAGGATGTATAGCATGTTGATTGCAGCTGTTGAAGTTAAGAATAAGTTATTGTTTAATTCTAGGTTATGTTCCGGCCGTAGCCATCCCGTATTTTATTCAGACGTGTTGTGTCTAGGACTATTTTTCTCAGTATGTCCGTCCTTTTTTAAGACGAGAGTGGACGAGACTTGGATGCTGTATCTAGCAGAATGTGATTACGTTTATGGCTTGTGTTGCAATAGGTTTTGTACTTAGAAGTAATCGGTGGCAGATCAAGACTTGAACGTTTCTTCTGTATTAAAAAAGGAACTCACCAGTTAATTCCATCAGCAACAAACATTGTAAATTTCACAAATTTAAAACTGATAATAATAAAGGGCACGTACACTTCCTGAATATCCTGGTGATTATGGTTTTTATAGTGTATCCCGATTTTGCAAATCTATGATCAGATTTGCTCCCACAGAGACCATTCTGTGTTGTATTTTTCACCGTTTTTACTTCAAGACAGCGGGACATAATTTGAGAGTTTCAACTGCTATTAATAATAGGTGGAACATCTGGATAGGAGCAGAAATTCTTAATCAATGCAACACAAAATTAATACAATTATATTTAAAATGTGTGAAAAATACGCTAAAAGACACACCTAGTTCTCAAGATTCTTATAGTTAACGGTGCTTCGTTCATTGAATAATAAAGTGCTTAATTTTCTATGCTTTAAATTATTTATTGCTAACTACATATAAAAAGCTTTTACAATTTTTTTTCCACTTAAAGCATAAAGAGCACCAAGATATTTATATTTACTCTAAAGGGTGACACGAGTAAAATAAGCTGGGGAACCTCCGACAAAAGTTGCTCCATGCTTTGTTACGCAAAAAGAGCAACTTCTATGCTAATGTTGGTCAGCAGGTGAGAGCTTTTGTGGTTTGAATAGTTCAATAGTTCTGCAGGAAAGAGGTCGGCAACGAAAAGTTTCTTAAAAAGGTCACTAATCGTCCAAACTCCCAAATCCTTGAAACAAAAATTGCATGCCATTATTCAGTTTTATTTCAAGATTTCTTGCCAATAGAGAAAGAACCGGTTTCTAACCTAAATCCTTCTCCTTCATTAGAATTTCAACATCAGCAGAGTAGTCAAGGCCAGAACGTCTTTGATTACTGGTTTGCTCGATAAGCGTTGACTTGGGTTAAATAACGTCAACAACAGCACCTAAACCAAACTGCTTGTATAATACATAGCTTAGAAGCAGCGCTGCGGATGTGCCAACACACATGAGCTTGAGACATGGCCGCCCTCACGCACTTCTCATGAGGAATTCCGGAAGGAGCTTCGTGACACCACTGTAGAGACGCTTCCAGAAAAATAATGAATTTCAGTAACCGTTGGAAGACCGTGACTCGATCAATTCCTTGCGATATCTGAAGAAGGAATTTTTATATTCCGAAATATTATTATATCAGACAATGGACAATTAAATTATAACAGTTATTATAGTCAAAATAAATAAAAAATAAATGCGCCCTTTTAAAGCCTAGCCAGTCTCATGGGCCCGGTTTCTCGGTTTCAGTTGGCGTGTGTATTCCCCCGCTGGACGGGACACCAGTCCATCGCAACGTTACTCATTTTTGCCAGCTGAGTGGACTGGAGCAACGTGAAATGAAGTGCTATGCTCAAGAACACAACGCGTCGCCCGGTTCAGGAATCGAAACCACAATCTTACGATCATGATGCTGACACCCTAACCACTAAGCCACGCGCCTCCACTATTATAGTCAAGGCACGTTATATTTCACAAACATTATAAGGATCAACATCATCACTATCACCATCAGTATCACCACCAAAACACCTCATAATCACTTCTGTTACTATCAACATCACTACAGCTATCACCCCCAACAATTTTCCCATAATCACCATGGCTACCATGGCCACTTCGACCACCACGACCACCGCATCACCGCCACCAACAACACTACACCTCCACCGCCACCACCAAAATACATGCCAACATTTCTCCTGCCATCAACATCACCAGTATTATCATCACCACTGCCACCACCGACACGGCCGCTACCGATATCATCAACTCATTAGTCCTATCCTGACCGTCAGCAGAAAGTGACCAACATTAACAAGACAAACAAGAACAAACCTCACAACACCATCACCGCCGCCGCCGCCGCCACCACCTCCGCTACTATCACCTTATAATTTCTATTGTTATCAACATCATTAATATTATCATTATAATCACAACCGCTAATACTAGAATACTGGTCACCGACATTACCGAATTACTATCACTGCCATCATCATCAACAATAGCAATCAATTTATCACGAAGCAGCGCAGTGAGAAAGTATTTACATGGTGGCTTGATCTGGAAGAAATAACAGCCAAATCTCCTTCAAATCGCAGCCTAGCATCTCAAAATAAAGAAACGGAGCGATGTAATAGATAATGTAATCCTGCATAGAACATACCTGAAAAAATACGAAACGGTCATTGCTTGAACGCTTTTGATCACAGTTCTAGCCAATCAAACCACTACTCGGTGTTAAACAACGACAATGATCTACGAAGCGACTATTCTCGCCTTTCAAAGTCCCTTTTGTTGGTCACTGTGTCCCTTCGTTGACCTCAATCCACCCTTACGCGGTCGTCAATCAGGTCAGATAACACACGTTCTGTTGATCATTAAACCTCAACGAAGTTGGTCCCTTTGGTATGCTAGTAATTAATAACAGCCGTTTTTCCCCATTTCACACCCATCAACTTAAAGAACACAAAGATCAGTGTAATCTTAAGTGTATTTAAAGATGGGATGGTCATGACTGGAATGTCGTTAATAATAAGCGTTCTCATCCAGGGCTGATGCGAGACTGAAGGTGATAAAGAAAAGAAAGGAAGAATGGCGGGAGGAGGAGGAGACGAAGACGGCGACAACAACAACAACACTACCCTTACGATCCTTTCCGTCGTTACTCGTCTTTCTAGAAATAGCACCTATACCTCACTCAAACCACACCCTAATGTCTTAAGGAAGGAAAGACAGCCTTTTTTTCTGTTTGGCTGCCACTTTTCAATTTCTTCAATTTTTGTTCCATTTGATTTCATATTTGGTGTATTGGTGTAGTTTTGGGAAGTAACTATTGACATGAAATTCATTTTCGCCATAAATCAATCAATAAAGAGTTAATAGCTTTTAAAATTTGCAAATTTTGGGTAATTTTAGCCAAACGAAAGTCATAGGTGCCTGTTTCCATAGTAACAAGCCAAGCTTTTACCAAGTTGCTTACCACGTGTTCCTTTTGTCGCTTATTACAGGCTTAAAACACATTTGGTATGAGGTGATCATAAGATGTGCTAAAAATAACAGCTAAATAGGCCTTAAATCACGTGTGAACATTTTTTTCCTTTTGGTTTTTACATAATCGTATGAATTCCGTGCGTAGAATATAAATTCGCAAAAATTTTCTGAAAATTCCAAAATTTTGGTTAAAATAGTAGGGTGTGACTGGAGAGAAATTTAGCTGTTATTACCTGCATGTCGAGTAACCACGAAGCTTTTCTTTTGTCTCAGTAATTTATTTTAATACTCTTCTCTTCCTAATTACGTAAAATTTAGTAATATTCGAGTGTTGCCTCATGCGGAATGTACGCAACGAACATGCGCGCATGCGCACAGATACACGCATACATACACACACACACACACACATCACATACAGAATGCATTAATTAATTCATTCATTTAGCGATACACTTTTGTAAAGTGCAAAGCTAAAGGAACGAAATATCAAGGTGCTATCACAAAATATACGAAGAAAAAGATGCACAAAGCACACTAATGAGATAATTCAAGAAATTTATTTTGCCTACAGGCAACGTATTGCCTCAATTTTCACTTCTCATGCGAAGTCTGGCTATAGTTGACGACTATCCATGTGAAGAAATCTCTGAAAATTTTGATGGATAAAAATGTTTGTGTAAGTGGGTGCGCACGCGCGTGCGTGTGTGTTTGTGTGCGTGCGTGAGAGACTACATTGTTTTACGTCATGTACTAACGTACGCACACACATATATATACATTTATATATTACTAATATATATATATATATATATATA
>NC_068989.1:18080635-18083729 GCF_001194135.2 Octopus bimaculoides
ATGCATGTATACATACATATATGTACATACCTACATCTACATGTATATATAGATGCATATCCGGGTACGGACGTTAGAAAAGTGAACGGGGACATAAAGCACAAAAGCGGACTTTTTTTTACAGACAACAGAACGAACACATAGGAAAACAGACGAGCCACTTATGGAACTTTTACTTCATCAGCTGCCTCTATTCTAAACTAGACGTTTCGAAGATGAGGCAGAACGCGCTCTTAGAATAGCTCTTCCTGTTTAGTGGATTAACCTGCTAAACAGAGGGTTCCAAGGTAGCAAACACAAACCAAGACAGGAAAAATTAAACAGTGAAAACAACATTAAAGGCCGTACGGCCAAACGCGATGAGATATTGAACGCTGTGATATGACGAAGCTGAACGGAGAGATCATAAAATCATTGTACCGACTAATCAGCCATTTTGCATTTGCCTCAGTGGTTAGAAATCTAGCATAGATGAATTAAAATCGCACAACATATATCAATGTATTCTTTTTGGGTGGCTTTAATTTTCCAAACATGGAATGGCCTGGGGGCCAGATTCTCCCAGGAATAATACACCAACAGCAAGCACAGTTAGAGTCCCTGCTCTACCTTACCAATGCCTTTTTCATGGAACAAGTCGTGCTGCAACCAACCAGGGTAAATAATATACTGGATCTCTGCTTCACAAACAATATGGACATTATCCATAATGTTAAAGTGACACCGACGCTGATCTCGGATCACAATATAATAGAACTGTCTATACATGGACCAAAAGCTCCAGCAGACATACAGCCTATACGAAGCACCCAAAATCTCTCCAAGCTAAATTTTCACAAAGCAAATTGGAAGTTGATTGAAAGAAACAAGAGTGGCCTAAATGTCTCTCCACACCAGACATTGACATGAAGCACAAACATTTCATGTCGGTAATGCAAGCCATATGTAACAAATCTGTCCCATTGTGCAAGGCCAACATATACAAAAACAGGATCCCCAGAGAAAGGAAGATTCTTATGAGACGACCGACAAAGATTGTGAACTGCCTGAGCAAGCGTCCACTGATTTCAAATCAGTGAATATGTTTCACTAGAATTATTATATGTTTACGAGAGCTTGACAGGCATCTCCAGCTAGTAGGCCATTGTTACTCCAGACTGATGACGAGCAAAGACTCAGAAACATGTCTCTGGATGCAGGCTTAGCTAAGTGGAGGTGCTTGTCTCCCCCTTGTAAACATAAGGACACAGGAAATGTGTCAAGGCCCACAGGAAGCGGTGCTGCTTCCTCGGGCTAAATAGCAGTAGTATTATTTCCTTCATGGGGCTGTCACATTAAGCTGACAGCATACTACTACTTTATATATATATATATAGTACACACATACACACGTGTTCACACTCATTCATACACGCACATACAACGTTGTTGATAACACAAAGACAATTCAGATCTCGTGTGAAGTGAAGCTGCGAGCTGCTAGTATATGTGGGGTAAAATTTTATAGGTAAGTCTTTATAACTAATGTTTTAAAGCTGACAAGTAGAGAACCTCGCTTGTGGTAGTAGAATGATAGATCACTTTTCTTGTTAAAAGATATAACTAGCTGTTGTAATATCTGCAATTTCTCAAGGCGGCGGGCTGGCAGAAACGTTAGCACACCGGGTGAAGGTGCATAGCCGTATTTCGCCTGTCTTTACGTACTGAGTTCAAATTCTGCCGAGATCGACTTTGCTTTTCATCCTTTCGAGTCGATCTGATCAACTGCACCCCACCACCACCACCACCACCACAAAAAAACATTCGGGCCTTGTACCTAGTGTAGAAAAGAATATCTGCAATTTCTTGCGGAGACAGAGACGAAAACTTTGTTGGGTGGTGATGCGATATTGTTTTCAAGTTCATTGTGTAACTATAACTAATTTGTGTGTGTGTGTGTGTGTGTGTGTTTTAAGTGGATGGGTGGGTGAGTCGAGTCGTGTGTTAAAGTGGATGAGTGAGTGGAGTTGTGTGCAATGGTACAAACATATTTGCGGTTTTGTTTTTTTAAGCTCTGATACTAATTTTGGAAAAATAAACTTTCATTAATTATGTTCATGTATTATATCATGCTGGGGAAAAGGTTTCAGTGTTTTCATTTATACAAACGACTTTGCTTTCTCCGTTTACTATTGTTTATTTTGGACTGTGAAATTTAAAAAATGGAATGAAAACGATACAAGATTGCAAAATTCAACACAGTAAGTCAGTTGAGCCCTCATCATTGAACATACATCTCATCATTGCTTCCAAATGTTTCCTAATGGAGACGAAATCTTTGAAAGTGAGGAACATCTCAGCCGACCTTCTGCTATTTTCCACAACAAAATAGGAGTTAATGTTGAAACGGACTCAAAAAGCAAAATAACATAGATTACTAAAGACCTAAGCAATAACTATTTTGTAGTTCTATATTTGTACCACAATTGCTAAATCAAAAGGCTCGATAAATGTGCCGTCGAAAACAAAAAGAAACGAAAATAAAAAGAAACGCTCACAGCTGTAAATTCTTCTCTGCGCGCTAAGTAAATAAAAACGACCAATTTATCGATTATCTTGCGATATTGCATCAAAAACGGATTCTACATAACAAACGGCGGTGTTGGACGCAGTAGCTGGACCGAGATGAAACACGAAAACATTCCCCTAAACCAAAGCTACATCAAAAGAATGTCATGACCATTGTAATCTTCTACAGCTGAGAAGTATTGACGGGAGATCGACGAAATATTCTTAATGGCTGCGACATTTACATCCAGTATCACTCAGCTGGAAAAGACTAAATATTCTCTAAAACAACGCCCGGCCACATGCCTAGCAAAATAACTCTATAGAAATCGAACGAGCTAGACTACGAAACTTTGCTGCATCCAGCTTACTCCACAAGCATCTCGATAACTTTTTGCAAAAGAAGTTTTCGACAGTTAAGCAGAAGCAGCTGAAAATGACTTGCAAGAATTCATCAGTTACAGAACACCTGAACTTAATATTCCTGGAATAGTTTTGGGGCGGGGGGGGGCAGAAATACGTAAACTCTAATAGCTGTTCTTTTAAT
>NC_068989.1:18083739-18087048 GCF_001194135.2 Octopus bimaculoides
ACACACACACACACACACACACACACACACACACACACACACATATACACACACACACACACACACACACACACACACACACTCAAACTCACATACACACACATAGTGCACATGAGGGTATGCTCATTTTTATTAGCAATTTAACTCACTTCGCATCACTTAAAGTTTCACAGGAATAAGAAGTACATTCCTGAACGTTCTAATGTATCTTCTGGTTTTCACAGTCTTCGTGTGAAGCTGGGTGTCATTTGATTATGAATTAGGTTCGTTGTCATGGACTTGTTCAGATCACATCGCAGAATTGTAGCTATCGACCATTTATAATACTCTGCTTAGTAATATTGGATAGGATTACTATTGGCTGATGAGAGATCAGTTGCTGGTAACCGGTGTACGGTATAGAGGAGTATTCTTCCTTGTTCTGGGTAGAGAGTCCAGTATTTTAAAATACGCTTATGGAAGATTATGGAAGGTTCATAACAGTATAAGTAAAGGTCTATGAAATATATGAACTGCTTATATCTTTTAATTAGTCCCATTATTGACAGCAAAAAGACAGTTCAGATTTCGTGTAAACGGAAGTATGAGCTGTTGGTATATGTGGAGTAAAAACTTATAGGTTATTTTTAATAGCTAATGGTTTAAAGTTGGCAAGTAGAGAAGCCCACTTGTTGCAGCAGAATAACAGATAACTTTTCTTGTTAAGGTATACAGCAAGCTGTTGCAATATGTGCAGGTTTATCGCCGAAACAGATATAACAGTTGTGTTGGTAGCAGATGCTACATCATGCATACAAGTTCATTTTGTAATTATGGCTAATTTGAAGGGTGAGAAAATGTTTTCTATATCCATGATCAAAAGGGAAGCGTTTCCCAACGGAAGTTGGAAGCTTGAGTAAAAGGGAGAATAAGAACTATATAATAATACTCACCTGTTTTACTTCTATTTGGGGGAGGCGGGACTAAGGTATGTAAGTAATTTTCTCTTTGAATTCCCTAATTAGGTTCTATTGTAAGTGGATGTGCCTGATCAAATAAATCCTTATTTGACGAAATATTAGAGATCCTTCTATTCAATTTGTAGAAGTTCTTAGACGTAACGAGGAAGAGTGTCGTGGAGATGATCCTAAGTTAATGTGTGAGAAGGGATTTTTTGTTTTTTATTTTGGTTGTCTTAAGTCACAAGTACTGCTCTTCCTTGATTTATCTACGATGTTGCTATTAGTGTTAGTTATAGCTAATCCTTCGTCACTGTATAGACCAAAGTCGATAGCATTGAATTTTTTAGCAAGGGCATATAAGATGCATAATCCTACAAAACCACATGTACCCGAGCTGTAACATGATCCCATACTTACGTCAAAGGAATCTGATAGTTCAGATTGATTTTGATGCCAGATGGAGTCGTCATCGAACAGTAGGTTCTTCCTAACATGCATTATCATAACAGTATCGTTTTCGTCTATTCTGTTGTCTTTCTTGGTAAAATCCATGACGCTGCGTTAAAATGGTTTGGGATTTATAGGACAAAAATCGACGAAGTGAAACCGCATTTTCCTTGTAAGATGAATGCATACGAACTTATGTTGTACGATTTTAATTCCTCTATGCTAGATTTTTAATCACTGAGGCAAATGCAAAATGGCTGATTAGTCGGTACAATGATTTTATGCCTATGTAAATTCCACCAAAGGGAAGAGTACACCTCAGGCATATCATATATTAGAATATGCCTCCGAAAGTTTGCCATATGTTATCTATAAATATGTACGCACTCGCATTCGCACAGAAAACTGGGTGTTTTTGTGACTATTCACCTCGTTAACTGCTGTTGAACTAAAGACAACCATTTAGCCAATCAATATATATATATGAACTGTTCACATCACCCAGGAAAGGACAAAGGAACAAAGCAGTCATTTTATATATCACTAAGAAATAATAGCTGTCTTAGAAATGTAGTGAAAATACATTCAAAACGCTCTGCTAGGAGAATACAAGTAGAGGTGCTTAAAAACATGCCAGAAGCAAATATTGTAGATGGAGGTAAATGAATCTTGGCACTGCATATATATATATATATATATATATATATATATGTATGTATGTATATATATGTATATATGTATGTATATATATTGTACAACAACAAGAATGAAATAATTGCCACGTTACCTCATGGATCGCCTATATATTTACGCGTACGTACGCTTGTGTGTGCCTAATGTGAATATGTTTATATCTATGCATAATGCACACGCGTACGTGGCCGCGTGTAAGTATCTCTGTGAGTGTGTATGTATTTGTGTGAGCGTATATGTATCTGTGTGTGTGTGTGTGTGTGTGTGTGTGTGTGTGTGTGTGTGTTTTCTGTGCGAATGCGGGTGCGTACATTATATATAGATTTGTAAGTATATATGTACGCATGTTATGTTGTTATGCTAAGTTATGTATGTATGTATGTATGTAGGTAGGTAGGTATGTACGTATGTATGTGTTAGTGCATTTATACGGTACTTACAAATGAGTATAGCTGTACAGTGTAAAGTACTTAAACAGCAAGCCAGCTAATTAACAAATAATTAAATTAATTCACACGTATATTTATTTAATTAATTGAAACCATCAACCTACGTACAATTTCGTGTTTCTCTGAGTGTGCGTGTGTGCTTATTTAAGTCTGAATGAATGCGTGTATATACGAATGGATGTTTGCATACATGTTCGGGCATGTATGTGTGTGCCTTTGTATAAGTGTTAACTTGTGTACCTGAGTGCATTTGTGTATGTGTGCGTATGTGTGTGTATGGGGGGGGGAGGTGCCTGCGCCGTTTAGCGGACCTTTCGTTCATTCATCTTGAAATAAGTGAATGCGTATATATATGTTTGGGTGTTTGTATGTACGTGCCCGCGTGTTATATAAACGACTGCCTTTGTGAGTACACTACTCTTCTGCGTATGTTGACCTATATGTGTATGTATATATATATATATATATGTGCCTCTGCGCGTATGTGTGTACATACATATGCCTACATATGTATGTATGTATGTATGTATGTATGTATATATGTATGTATGTACGTGTGCATGTATATCCATCTTTCACTGAGTGTCAATCTAACCACTGTGTACGTCTGACTTTTGTTGCTTTTTCCTGTTTCGTCTTTTTTTTTGTACTTCCCACACACACACACAAACATGCGTACGTACATACATACATATATATATATACATATATAATATATATATAGAGTGCCTTTATATATATATATATTATTATTATTATTATTATTATTATTATATATA
>NC_068989.1:18089220-18090536 GCF_001194135.2 Octopus bimaculoides
TATATATATATATATGTATATATCACACTCTCTCTCTCTCTCTCTCTCTCTCTCTCTCTAGCTCTTTCTCTCTCTCTCTCTCTCTCTTTCTCTCTCACACACACACACAGATAATCTACATACGTACCTGTTTATATGCATATATGGGTATACCCGTAGCTAAGCCTTCTGAATGAAAAATATTCTAAAATCGAAAATAATAAAGTCTGATTCATTTGCGCATGCACATATGCGCCGTACGCGAAATCGGGATCTTTCAGAAGGCTCATCAAATCGTAAAGCTGGTTGCACCGTGATCATTCCGATTTCCAAACACCTGACCTACTCATCATTTTTCTTCAACAAGGGATATTAACTTAGCGACATACTCGTGTATGCGTATATACTACCATCACCCAACAAATGCACAAACAACATTCTTCATCGATACGAAAATTGAGTTGTTAAATTGATTATTTTTGCTTTGATTTTTTTTACCTTTCACTTGTTTCAGTCAGTCATTGTACTGCGGCCAAACTGGAGCACAGCCTTTTCTTTTCTTTTTTTTTTCAGCCATTTAACTGCAACCATGCTGGAGTACCGCCTTTATTCGAACAAATCAACCCCCAGGATTTATTCTTTGTAAGCCTAGCACTTATTTTATCCGTCTCTTTTGCCGAACCACTAGATTACGGGGACGTAAGCACACCAACATCGGTTGTCAAGCGATGGTGAGGGAGACAAACACAGACACACAAACATATACACACGCATATATATATATATATAAATATATATATATATATATATATATATATATATATATATGACAGGCTTCTTTCAGTTTCCTCTACCAAATCTACTCACAAGGCTTTGGTCGGCCCGAGGCTATAGAAGAAGACACTTGCCCAAGGTGTCACTCAGTGGAATGGGAACCCAGAACCATGCGGTTGGTAAGCAAGCTACTTACCACACAGCCACTCCTGCGCCTGAATCATTTAGTCGAACAAATCGAAACCAGAATTTATTTTTAGTCTGGTATCTTATTCTATCGATCACCTAAGCCGAACCGCTGCGTTACGGAGACGTAAACAAACCAAAAACGGTTCTCAGACGGTAGATCGGTGACATACACAAACAAAAACACATACATATATACATACATGTGTGCGTGTATGTATGTATGTATGTATGTATGTATATACTTGTGTGTGGGTGTGTATTTATGTTTGTATGTGTATGTATTTATGTGTGTGTGTGTCTGAATGTGTGGGTGCGTCTGAATGTGTGTGTGTGTGTGTGTGTGTGTGTGTGTGTGTGTGTGTGTGTGTGTGTGT
>NC_068989.1:18092034-18093075 GCF_001194135.2 Octopus bimaculoides
ATCTAGACGTTTCGAAGACCTATATACATATATACGACAGGCTTCTTTCAGTTTCCGTCTACCAAATCCACTCACAAGGCTTTGGTCGGCCCGAGGCTATAGTAGAAGACACGTGCCCAAGGTGCCGCGCAGTGGGACTGAACCCGGAACCATGTGGTTGGTAAGCAAGCTACTTACCACACAGCCACTCCTACAAATACATGCATACATATACACACGTGCATGCGTGTGTGCATTTCAATACATGTACATACACACATGCATACACGCCATCACACACATACAAGTACAGGCATACGCATACACTTGTGTATGCATGTGTGCATTTGTATGCATAAACATATATACACTCATGCATATACAGACATATGCATACACATACAAACACGAGTCTCTCACTCGTTGTTATTGATTCGGTTGACGAGATGACAGAATGGTCAAAGCATCGGGAAAATACCTTGCAACATTGCTCCCGCTCTTTACTTTCTCAGTTCAAATCCCACAGAGATCAACTTCCCATTTAATCCTTCCGGGGATGATTTTTGAGGTACCAGTTATGTACTAGGATCAATGTAATCAATTCAATGCCTTCCAATGAAAATCACTGGCTTTGTGCTTAAATCAGAATCAATTATTGTTGGCATTCTTTCGGTGTAATACCGAAATACCACTCCCCCCAAACACACACACACACACACACACACAAAACAGATGATTTTCATTGGTCACTTATGACACTCGTATCGAAAGAATACCCGTTTATTCAGTATGTTCTGAAATGGCAAGTCAAGTATGGCATGAGAGAGAAGCTGCCTTAAAAAGACGAGATGATCACAGAAGGAACGCCTTCACAAAAGTGTAATCTAATGTGAACTTGCACAAACATACGCAAAGGAATCAGAGCTTTTATTTGATCTGGACCCAAAAATAATTGATTGTATGCATGTATGTGAGGATATGTGTGTGTATACAAATACATATATTCATGTATGCAAATATATATGTATATATATGTATGTATGTATATATATATATATATAT
>NC_068989.1:18093387-18094110 GCF_001194135.2 Octopus bimaculoides
TATATATATATATATATATTCATATTATTTTTTCAGTCATTTCACCGCCTTTAGTCATACAAATGGACCCCAGTACTTATTCTTTGTAAGCTTAGTGCTTGTTCTATCGGTTCTCATTTGCCGAACCGCTAATTTACGGGGATGTATGAATATACATACACATATGTATATATGCACATATATATAATATATGTATGCATGCATGTATATATAAGTAAGCCCGAAGATTGCTTACAGGCACAAGGCATGTTATAAAATCTTACCTAGATTCGCGTTTCCTATACATGAAGCTATTAGTAACCGTGTTTTTATACTGCGTACGTTAAAAAAGTACTCATGGGATGGAGCACTTTTCCTGTTGGTCTTACCTTTAGGGAACAACAATATATATAATGTATAACACACACACAGACACACACACACAGACACACACACACAAACTTATATATGTATGCATCTATGTACATATATGTATATGAATATGAAGAGTAGATAGACAGCCGACAACTGATGAAGAGTCATTCTTTGTGTTGTGTTGTTTTCCATTTTTTCTTTCGTTGTTTGCGTACTTCACTTGTTTGTTTTCGTACTTCATGTTGTTTACAGCTGGTGACGTCCTGTTTATATTATTATTTAATTGAACGCCACGCATCCATTTCCAAGTAAGTATATGTGTGTGTGCGTGTGTGTGTGTGTGTGTGTGTGTGTGTGTGTGTGTGTGTG
>NC_068989.1:18094518-18099018 GCF_001194135.2 Octopus bimaculoides
TCTCTCTCTCTCTCTCTCTCTCTCTCTCTCTCTCTCTCTTCTCTCTCTCTTCTCTCTCTTCTCTCTGCTTCCCATTCATTCTCTTAGCATGTATGCATGTGTATATATGTATGCACTCACGCACGTACACACACACATACATACATACATAGTATATATATATATATGTGTGTTTCATATATTTCTTGTGCATGCGTGTACACACACGCACACACATGCACTCACATGTGTGTGTACGTGTATGTGTGTATACGCACTGTGCCCGCGTATATGTGCGTATGCACACATGCATGTATTCATGTGTGAGTGTGTATATTTATGTAGAAAATAGGTTATGTACTACTATAGTAGCAGGTACAGTAACGTCAACTAAAGTTTACGTTACATAAGAGTTGCTTACGGAGTAGCTGAAATATATATATACAACAGCAAAGATTCAAAGTCTGAATGTATTATAGAAATTATGCAATAGATTTGTATTGAGTCTTTGGATATTTTCTGTTTGGCTCACACTTGAAATTTCAAAATTAAGAGGGAATTTTCAAATATAATATACTGATGTAATTTTTCTTGCAATATTTGATGATGTTATTTAATTGTCCCAGAAAAATTTTAGAAAACTGTTCAGAGGCTTAAACTTTGATTATTTTTACCCAATCAGAAAACAGGATTTGGAAGCTGGCATTTTCTGCGTGATAGCTGTCTAATGAAAACATTAGACAAAACATTACGACCTCGAAGTTGACGACGGAAGTTTTGATAACTTTTAAAGAATAAAGTCATGTGAAATGTCGGGACAGGCATGTAGACAATATAAAAACCAAAAATCCTCAATGAAAGTTTTTTGCTTTTGCAAATGATTACAAGCAAAAACAAACGTTAAATTACGAAAAAACAAACAGACTATTAAATTACAAAAATAAATAAACAAACGCTTATCGGCCTTTTGGCTATGATCAAAGTGCAGCATATGTTCTTATCAGCTTAATATCTGATACGGTCCTTATATGTGACCATCCATATTAAACTGATTTTTAGAACGAGGCAATGAGTTAGGGGCTTGCTCCACCTTTGCCACGGGTTGGCCTGGTATAGCAGTTCTTCCAGGATTCAGCCCATCTCCCACTCGGGAGATATTGATATAAATAGGCGCAGGAGTAGCTGTGTGGTAAGTAGCTTGTTTACCAACCACATGGTTCCGGGTTCAGTCCTACTGCGTGGCACCTTGGGCAAGTGTCTTTTACTATAGCCTCGGGCCAACCAAAGCCTTATGAGTGGATTTGGTAGACGGAAACTGAATGAAGCCCGTCGTATATGTGTGTGTGTGTGTGTGTGTGTGTGTGTGCCTGTGTTTGTCCCCCCAATATCGCTTGACAATCGATGCTGGTGTGTTTAGGTTCCCGTAATTTAGCGGTTCGGCAAAAGAGACCGATAGAATAAGTACTAGGCTTACAAAGAATAAGTCCTGGGGTCGATTTGCTCGACTAAAGGCGGTGCTCCAGCATGGCCGCAGTCAAATGACTGAAACAAGTACAAGAGTAAATAAATGAATAAACTATAGTTCAGTTCATGTATACAATACATATTTTGTAGCTAAAATTCAAAATCAAAATTTTGCGATGCATTCTTGGAGTTTGTTAAGCAAATTACAATTTTCATATCTCCTGCACCACATAAACTCACAGAGATACGAGTGCCACGGCGTTGTTTATTACTTCGTTTTACAGAGTCCCAAGAGCTTTCCATTTGTTGAGTGTGGGTACCATCTTTTTTCTAGTTAATGAACTCAAACGCTTTGGTTCACTGTTCCATGTCGAAAATCATAACCCTCAATTTCAGGAATGTGAGGGTAGTTAGTCCCTCTACAAGTCACTGAAAATTGTAGTTCCTTGAAGAATCGACTGGCGTATGCATTTCTCCAGTGTGTCCCGATTCCAACATGGCGCCACATAAAGAAAGGGTTTCGCGTCGCACTCCTCCTAAAACCTACTACCCAGGTAGCACCCATCCTTGATTGTATTTTCGATTTGAGACGACTGTTTCGTCCATCTCAACGATCAACAAGGTATAGTCTATTAAGAGCAGACTATACCTTGGTTTGTTACTATGGAAACAGGTATGAATGTGTCTGTGGCTAAAATTACCCAAAATCTGCGAACTTTAAATGCTATTAATTTTTATTTATTAGTTTATGACAAGATGAATTTCATTAGCATACAAAACTACATCAACACGCTAAATTTAAAATCAATTGGAACAAAATTAAAGGAATTGAAAAGTGTGGACCCAACAAAGAAGATCCGAGTCCTTCGCTGTCTCTGTGTATACAAACACACTCACGCACACACACACACACACACACACACACACACACACACACACACACACACACACAAATTCATAAGTTGTGTAATGTTGTTGGATATTTATAAAATGAAAATGAAAAGTGAAATCAACGAAAGTGAAAAATCCGTAAGATAAGTAGAGACGGAGCTAAAACAAACAGTTAACAAAGAAACAGAGCTAAAACACAGACTGTTGAAGCACACTGAGTGAATGTCATGCAATGTCCACAGGCAACTACATTTATGGTGCCTGCAAATGAAATGAAACTGGCACAAGTATATTCGTGTTGTACTAGCGTTTATCGCAATCTTCAAATGGTGTACAAATGTCTCTTCATTTCAACTATTGAAAGTCCTATGATAATGGGAAAGTGATGACGTGTACAGACTTAACTAGTTGGAAGCGCGCAGTAACCTATGACTTTGGCCTGTCACCTATGCCCCAAATTATGCAGATTTGCAACGGGACTGAGCAGTTATCTGAGAGGTAATAGACGGAAAGTCAGAAATTCTATAGATAACGAGAAAGCATAAGGAGAGAGCAATCATCTATGAAGATTGAGCAATCACCATGAATGTGTACTTGTTAGCTCCTTATATTCTGAGTACGCTTGCGACGACACTGTTATTAAGCTGTTCAGCCTATAGCATGGAAAGAGATCTGCTGTACAGAAAACTACTCGTCTTCCACGGAAAAAAGAAAATTCCTGAGACAACGTTAGAGAGGGACTTTCCAAATACAGATGCAGGGGTGACCCTGGGCAACGGAGGCCTTACATTATTATATAAATGCGTGTGCATTGATAAAGTTGTCAGAGCGTCGGATTTCCTGAATGTCACACGATATTTGCTCCGACTCTCGGCGTCTTGAGTTAAAATTCCACCGAAATCAACTTTACCTTTCTTTCTTTTGGATGAAAAAAAGTTACCTAGGCCAGTAGACCAGATGCCTTACACTATATATTGAAGCTTTTTATGTTCTGTGTTCAAATCCCTCCATGGCCTGAGTGGTATGTTGAATTTATCACCCGGTTTAATACTACTTACTAGTACTTGGAAGTATTTAGCTGTGGTCATTCTTTTGCAAGCATTCGGGCCAAGTATCCGGTTAGAGGATACCTTTCTCTTTCTCTCCCACAAGTCGTTTATACGAAATATTTTGGGCTACCTTATTGAGCTATAGAATAAACGGAAGCAGTCACTATATAAAAGAGTTATGCATGATCTTATCTTTTTGCCAGTTTTCTATCTAACATTTTGTTTCGGGAAATATACCCCTCATCAGGCAAAATAAAGAGATAGAATCCTTCTCTGACCCGCAGTATAATGCCATTAGTCACGCGGTGTGAAATTTAAAATTTAAAACGTATGTTTCCAAATAATACACAATTTATATCCAGCAGGATATGGGTGTGAGAGCATATATATTTAGTTCTGTAAATATGCATATACGTATATATACATACATCTACTCATATGTATATGCATATATGATTTTAGATTATGTGAGATTATATTATTCCCACATAGTTCATATTTACATATATTTTCGCCCTACATCACCCGGCTTGTCTTTATTTAATAGACAGAAAATACTCAATAGTCTAGAGTAGAGCTGAAATATTGTAATCTGTTATAGATGCTATGAAATAAGCACAAAATACACTAGAAATTACGATCGTTAATATGGGTTTCAAATTTTGACTCAAGGCCAGCAATTCCGGGGGAGGGGATAAGTTAATTACATGGACACCAGTGTTCAACTGGTACTTATTTTATTGACCTTGAAAATATAAAAGGCAAATTAGATCCCGTGGCATTTGAACTTAGAATGTAAAGGCGGATGAAATGCTGCTAAGCATTTTCCCCAGCGCGGTAACGATTCAGCTACCTCGCCACCTTAAAGTTTGAAATCAATATTAATATTTGTACTAAAGCAGAAGACGGCGAGCTGATAGAATCGTTAAGCACGCCGGGGAAAATGCTTGGTGGCATTTCGTCCGGCTTTACATTTTGATTTCAAATTCCACCGAAGTCAACTTTGTCTTTCATACTTTCGGGGTCGGTAAAATAAGTACTGGGTTGATGCAATCGACTTGCCCCGCACCACGGCAATTGCTGGCCTTATGCTAAAATGTGAAACCAATAATATCCT
>NC_068989.1:18099667-18100436 GCF_001194135.2 Octopus bimaculoides
CTCTCTCTCTCTCTCTCTCTCTCTCTCTCTCTCTCTCTCTCTCTCTCTCAGTAAGCTCAGTATTCTTTATATATCTATCTAACTGCCTGTTTTCTGTGTGCGTGTGTGTGTGTGTGTGCGCGTGCGCATGCACATACGCACGTACGATTGTACGTTTTAAACGTAACAAAATATTGATATCATATGTTTGCCGCCAGAGGATTGATTTCTGGCTAAACATGCGGGCATGAATCTCGTTTCCACTGGTCTTCTCCACACACACACATATAAAACTACTCACTACACCTACTCCTCTTATGGTAAAGTAGTATTGACCAATATGATCTGTATATAATCTGTATAATAGGCGCAGAAGCGGCTGTGTGGTAAGTAGCTTGTTTACCAACCACATGGTTCCGGGTTCAGTCCCACTGCGTGGCACCTTGCGCAAGTGTCTTCTACTATAGCCTCGGGCTGACCAAGGCCTTGTGAGTGGATTTGGTAGACGGAAACTGAAAGAAGCCTGTCCTGCATAGGCTTCTTTCAGTTTCCGTAGAATATATATATGTGCATATATATATGTGTGTGTTTGTGTGTATGTATACAATAGAGGCAGCTGACGAAGGATTTATTCCAAGTGGCTATCTGTTTTCCTATGTGTTCGTTCCGTTGTCTGTAGTTCATTGTTCTAACGTCCTGTACCCTGATATGCATCTATATACACATGTAGATGTAAATATGTACATATATGTGTGTATACATGCATATATATTCTTTGTATTATATATAT
>NC_068989.1:18101897-18106897 GCF_001194135.2 Octopus bimaculoides
AAAGAAGCCCGTCGTATATATGTATATATATATATGTGTGTGTGTTTGTGTGTCTGTGTTTGTCCCCCCCCCAACATCGCTTGACAACCGATACTGGTGTGTTTACGTCCCCGTAACTTAGCGGTTCGGCAAAAGAGAACCGATAGAATAAGTACTAGGCTTACAAAGAATAAGTGCTGGGGTCGATTTGCTCGACTAAAGGCGGTGCTCCAGCATGGCCGCAGTCAAATGACTGAAACAAGTAAAAGAGTAAAAGAGTAAATAAAATGAACAAAATGATAAAGTAAACAAAATGAAGGAAACTAACCGCTGAAAGTACATCACCATTTATCTCGATATATTTCCATAATAATCATATTTATTTATTCATTCTATAGTCTTTTTATCTTCATCTTCTTTTTTTTTTTTTTTTTGATTCTAGAAGTGGGAAATTTATTTTAAATGGTTTTGCTCTTTTCTCATTGGCAATAGCGACATCATTGGAGTGAAACGGCTTCATATTGGATCAGTAGTCATCAATATCAAAATACCATTTAGTCTTGGAGTAATTCCCACCCAAACAAGTCATACTTTTTGAGGAGCTGTGATAAACAGGACTTTATGACGTTCGCGCATTTGCATTCGTAAGTGAAATGAAGACGCTCCAGCCGATAATCAAAATCAAATCGTGGCCTCACTTCTTTCTTGCTATAAGCTCTAACAGAATTAAACGAAATTATTAACATTAGTATATCTATCCTCATTTTTTCATGGAGGTTGGTTTCCAAAAAAATACAGTGATAAATACAGTGTCTTCACAAAGTCTGGGTACATGGGGATTAACACATACTTTAAGAAATTATTATTTCTTATATTTGATTGTTTATGTTATGATTTTATTTACTCCATGTACCCAGACCTTGTGGACACCCTGTAGATCTGGGTAACATTAATCATTCCCACGCATTTTGTAAATGGAATGAATGGTAGATTTATTAACATCAGAATCGCGGCCCACAGCAGCAAATTTCCTCTGTCACGTATTTTCTTGATCGTCCTTACCTTTTCCCGAAGAGAATGCAGTAGTATGCGTCGTTTGTTAGGATCAGGAACCTTCGTAATTTCTTTTTTTCTGTTCACAGGTTCCATGTTCATGGGTACAAGTACGCAAAGGCGTATAAAAATGCGATAATCACTGCATTCTGGGTAGCTGAGCATTGTGGGTGGTCGCGGGGACTCGTTTTTGCAGTTCCATTATTGATATGAATATGTTAAGAGAGTGGTTGTATCCGTTGTATTTCAAGTCTATGCAGTCATCTGACGATTATGTTTTCTTTCATATGATGTAATATTTTCATTAATCAATTATAGGAGTCGCTTAAAACGGCCGTAATGAATTGACGCTTGTACACTACTTTTCACCGGAACACCGGGGTCGGCACTGCCGTTCACGCAATGCTCTCTCCCGCTAGCGTGAAGCTTCCTATCTTGGACATGTGAGCATGCGCACAACAGCCAAACACCACCACGTCGCTGGATATATGAAGCGCACAGTTCTATACAAGGATTTGTGTTTTTTCTTTCATAAACTAGGGGATGGATACTGACATTAAGCTTAAGGATTATATAATGTACAAGTATAAAGAAAACAGGACTCATTATATTGAATGTTATTGACAATATCGAGGGGGTGCTGCAGTTCCGCAGTGCCTATACACAAGCCACCACTGCTCAGGACGTAAAGACAGACGAAATACCGCTAAGCATTTCGCCCGGCGTGCTAACGATTCTTTTCTACTCTAGGCACAAGGCCCGAAATTTTGGGGTAGGGGACCAGTCGATTAGATCGACTTCAGTACGCAACTGGTATTTAATTTATCGACTCCAAAAAGATGAAAAGCAAAGTCGACCTCAGCGAAATCTGAACTCAGAACGTAAAGTCAGGCGAAATACCGCTAACCATTTCGCCCGGCATGCTAAGGTTTCTGCCAGCTCGCTGACTTAATGAATGAATGCATATTGTTGTTTTATAACAATTATAATTTTAAAGAAATGAAGGAAATATTGTTCGCGTATAGCAGGAACAATTCGTTACCAAAGCAAATCCAAAATCACCAAAATAAGCGTGAAGCATACACCCACATACACACACATATATATACATACAAACGAGGTCTGAACATTAGGTACTTCATTTGAGGCACCTTGCTAGGTCGGTATAATCCACACTCTCCAAAAATATTAATTGAATATTGAATATCAAGACTCCGTACAAGGGTGTTTGTACTGATTCTCCTGCCGTGTGCAGACAACGCAACCAAGATAAGTGAAGATATCCGCTCTTGGTAATTCAAGCATATACTTTTTTATAAAGGTTCTTTCTACAGTATTTCCGAAGTGCAGATTCCAAGTTAGATGTATAAAATATGAGTAACGAAGATGTACAAGCGTCAATTCATTACATCATTTGAAAGAAAGCGTTATCGTCAGATGACCGCACAGACTTCAAACGTAAAGAATATAACCATTCCCTTAACATATTCACATCAATAATAGAACTCAAAATGCTTACATTGATTCTTTTGTCAAATTTGTGGCACAGATATGAGAAAAGAAGCATTTCCTTTACATATTCACATTAATAATGAAATCGCTTTCTGAGATTTTGTATTTTGGGGTCACTTGCTTCACGCGAAACTATTTCGGACTTTAGAAGTTTTCAGATTTCGAAATTTCCGATAAATATCGCAAGGGACTTTCATAAACGTGAATACAAGCCTAAGAGTTTTTTTTGTTTTTTTTGACCGGATAGAAATAGTACTTATTCTAACTGTCCTCTATGCCGAACCACCAAATTATGAGACATCTGAGACCAACAAGCGGTGGTGGGAAACAAATGCACACACACACACATACACACACACACACACACACACGAACGACGGGCTTAGTTTTGTTTCTGCCTGTCATTTCCACTTTCGCTGCTCGGAGCCACGCAGTGGGATTGAACCCGGCATCATGTGGTGGACAACCAACTTGTCTTACCACACAGCCACGCTTGTGTTTGCGCCATATAGAATGAAAATAATAATAAAATATATTATGTTTGCTGTATCGTGCCACCGTCTGAATGATAACATGAAAAGAACAGAAATTTTCTTCTGGTATTGAAGTCATTTAGTGACAGCACGAACATTTATTTTTCTTTATTTTGACATTTCTTCCTTTAAAACAAAAGCAGATATCCTTGAACTATATATGGATTTCTTTTGACTATATATCAGATCTGTTCTTTGCCGGGAGTCAAAGAACAAAGTTGATACATGTATCAGATCTGTTCTTTGTCGGTAAGTATTAACACTATTTGATCGAACGCCAAAGAAATGAAAAACAGTTCAGCAGGATTTGACCGAAGGGCTGTCACGTGTTGTGAATAATCGAATCCGATAGTCTATCATCGCACAGAATCGACATTTCCTTGTTTTCGTTTTTTCGTTTTCTGCTTTTTTTATCTTCTTTTTTTATGTTCATGCTTCCTCAAGTGGAGCTAGGCTTTTGCTGAACCATTTCTGCTATCTGCTTTCGATTCCCGGTTTTACTAATTTTTCCTTCACGTTCGCTTACATTCTAATGCTTTAGGGAATGATTATATTGGGGTGGGGGGTTAACATTTTATTTTCCCTCCTCCTGAAATTCCAGATTCCCCTCTACGAGCTCAGCCACGGTCAGTAGCTTTGAGAAGGTGAATTATTCCAAATTGAATCGCTCTTAACATGTTCTATGAAGACAACGTATTCAACAATATCTCGACATTTCGGACAAGCTACTAGACTTTGATTGGTTGGACTTGCGCTTATCGTTGTAATGGCGGTAATGATGGTGGTGGTGGTAGTTATGGTGAGGTTGATAGTGGTGGTGATGGCAATAATGATGATGTTGATGATGATGATGATAACGTTTCATAATCTTTACCACTCTACTTTTTACATACTTCACTGAGGCATTATTATCTGCAAGATAAAAAAAATCAACAAATATACAATACAGAGAGGTATTATTTTTTATCACAATATATATATAACATATTCGAAAATTCTCAAAATGTGTGCCTTTTCTATCATCTATGACTGTCTCTGATACATTCTCATATCATTTTTCTATTGCCTATGAGTTCCCCTTCATAAATAGTTCAGATACACTACACCTTTGCTTAGTGGAAAACAATCCTGTATTAGGAGCTGGTGCGTGAAGTGGATTTAGTCGGAATGCAGCAGTTCCTAACAAACAAAAATTGTGCTGATCAAACTTTCTGTAAGTGAACACAAACATCAAGTGCATCGTACAGATAAAAAAATTGAAACTGAAGCATATTACTGGAACTACGGCATGTATTGCTACTAAAGTTTTTGAAATACGTTCACGTTTTAGAGTCGTCCTTTTTCGTTGAATATGTTTCATCACTGTTTTGGTCAGCTTGTCATGAATGAATATTACTCCTGACACAATTGGGAATTTTAAACTCGATATGACGTTGGAGCAATAAAATTTTACAATCTAAAAGATATTTTCTCGACATTATCTCCGACCTTTAATACATTTTGATGTTGTCTGCAGATCCCGGTTCCGACAACCTTGTTGACCATTTGCTGTATAATTTAGGTCACTTTCGCCGAATGTCCTTCCTCAAACGCTTCAAAATGTCGCAGTAGAACTCTCGATTGACTGTCTGGCCCTAAGGGGCGAATTCTTGATGCACAATACCACGGATGTCGAAAACAAAAATGACGAGCATGCTTTTGATTGAGCTGCGGCTCTGTCGTGGCTTCTTCGGTTTTGTAACGACTGCTACTTCGTCTCAGGGTTATACTCAATGTCTCTGCGGCAGACCTCCCAAGTTTAACGCAAACTTTCACGTTGGCTCTTTATTCCAGCTTCCTGTCCATGACAAAATCGCAGACTACAGCATACACGTGATCACAAAACCACACATTTCACAACTTGCGAAGTAAACACAGCGATGT
>NC_068989.1:18109397-18114344 GCF_001194135.2 Octopus bimaculoides
GACTCAAGAATTAGTTAAGAGAGCGTTGACATCAACAACAAATGGTGGTTTGCTCTGAAAACTGCAATTAGAGTAGAATCAGTTCGGTTGAGTAAGGCATTGATGATAACAAAGAATAAAACGGAAGGGAACTTAGATACTTAGAAGAGGCGCTTATGAAAGACATTGCAACTGACGTGCTGGCTGCGTGATTGACACTCGAGCCCGACCAGATGTGTGCGGCATTTCAACAGCACATCGCTGAACTGCGTGGGACGAATGGCAGCCCGAAACGCAGGATGGACTTCAGTACCTACCTTGATGGCATACCACGACTCTCGGAAAGGGGTGGTGGAAGAATGTTGTGAAATGCTGATTACAGCTGCGGAAATACGGGATGCGATGACGAGTTGCACGAGGTGCAAATCGCTTGATTTGGATAGTCTGCCCTGTAAGCTTTTACTTCTATATGCCAGACTTGTTTTGCAGCTTTTTGGCAGATGTCTACTGCAAGTAGCAGCAAAACGTGAGAATTCCCAATTCTGTGAGTCGAGCAGCGGTGGCACTGCTAAGAAAGAACCCAAACAAGGGAGATCAAATAGAAAACTTTAGCCCCATAACGCTACTGAAAGCAACCTTCAAAATTTTGGCCAAGGTGTTAGCAAAGAGGTTGGCGCTTGTCGTCGAGGATCTTTGGTGATGCGCAAGAGTGACAACAGTCTCGGGGAGCGTCCAGGCATCGATGAAAATGAGTTGTATGGTCTGTTCCGGAGGTTTTCAGGCGGGGCCTATGAATAACTTACAGAAATCCTTGGCTTGGCAATGCTAACGTGTGTCCATTGTGAAGATAGCCCCGTCGTCTTCCTTTGGCCGGGAAGTACAGGCAGTGTTTCTTTGTTTACTGGCTTTAGCGAAAAAGGTTATGTGTTGGACCAGGCTGAAGGAGCTGAAGACAGACACTTCCCTCTTTGGCCAAACCCTCATCAATTTTTTCAAGTTTCACTTGAAAAGGAAAGTGAAAGTAGAGAGGAAAGTGCTGCCTCCCAGCAATTTTGTTAAAAGCTGGGTGAATATAGAAACGAATGGCCCAAGCATGCGCCTCTAGATCGAGAGTAGATGAAATGGAGAGGCGCTTGCTCTTAGAGGTCAGGGCGATCGTGATTTTTGTGGGGTTTCCACGAGTAGCCCTTGGAAGCGACCCTCTTTGGGAGATTTATTTGTTATAACTTTTATTATTACCTTTTCACGCGATTAAATCCTACTCTTTTTGTGCTGTGTTGTCCTGTGCTGTCTCCAATCTCTTATATGAACCCTCAGTAGTGAATAAAGAAAAGATTATTATTATTATTATTTTATGTTTGACTTTTGTTTTGCATTTGTACAAGTTGGATCCAAGTCTCACCCAGAGACCTCAAGAGACAACAAGTTAGAAGTTCATATAGGTGTTATGCCTAGGGTACCATATATTTGGATTTGTACAGTTTTGTTCAAGTGAATGTTTAAGAAACCATAAGAAAATTATGTGTTTGCTTTAAAATTTGAGATCACATAGACAGTATTTTACGTAGGGTATGGGCAGTTCCCATATGAGCACTATCTTTGCGAAAGAGGGCGGGGTTTTTATTATTATTATTCACGTTAAATGAATTTGCAAGTCATTCGTGTTTGCAAAATGTCAAATACTGAAGTGAATTCACCAAGCATTTTTAACGCCCTTTAAAGAGATTAAGTAGAGATCTGCTTTCTACGTGTTGTCGCCCTTACAAAGGATATTGTTCACAGGCGTGTATTAACATACAATTTACAATGATTGTTATCTTTGCTTAGCACTTTTATTATTTTCCTTCTTTCCATGTCATCACAATCTCCCACCTAGAGTTTCTGGAATGATTTAAGTCTTTTATTGCATTATGAAGGTTGTCACATTTTCAAAATCAGGTGGAAAATTTCTTTTTTTACCTTCCTAAAGCTGTCTACAGTTAAAGGAGGAAAGCTTGCGGGGGTGGGGGCTTGAGAGAACTAAATATACTGTTGCCGGGAATAAGACATGTACACGAATCCAAAGCCCCAGTACATGGCGTTCCAACTATGCTAGGAGTAAATTATGTTTTCCTATGTAAAGTTATTGTTGTCGTGGCTATCGTGCAAGGGAAAATCTTCAGAAGAACCTTATTCAGAATAAAATTTCAATTAGAGGACAAGAGAATAAAAATGAATATATCATGTCCTCCTTTCACATATCAAATTTGTTACTTTCATAATGCTCTTTTATTTCACAAATCAATAGCAAACCAAACTAGAATATTTTACTGTATAGTTATGTAATTCAGCGTGGAGGCGCAATGGCCCAGTGGTTAGGGCAGCGGACTCGCGGTCATAGGATCGCGGTTTCGATTCCCAGACCGGGCGTTGTGAGTGTTTATTGAGTGAAAACACCTAAAGCTCCGCGAGGCTCCGGCAGCGGATGGTGGCGAACCCTGCTGTACTCTTTCACCACAACTTTCTCTCACTCTTACTTCCTGTTTCTGTTGTGCCTGTAATTCAAAGGGTCAGCCTTGTCACACACTGTGTCACGCTGAATATCCCCGAGAACTACGTTAAGGGTACACGTGTCTGTGGAGTGCTCAGCCACTTGCACGTTAATTTCACGAGCAGGCTGTTCCGCTGATCGGATTAACTGGAACCCTCGACGTCGTAAGCGACGGGAGTGCCAACAAAACAATGTAATCCAGCATCTCAGCTATCAGTACGTACCACTCGGATGGACAAAACATATACAGTAACCCCTCGACTATTGTGGGTGTTACGTTCTAGAACCCCACACGATAGGTGAAAATCGGCGAAGTAGAAACAGTACTACACTGTATATTTTTCTTTATCAGTTTTATAATTTGTATATACTTATTTTATTATACATGCAAAACAAGATCACAGAGGAATCGACGTAAGCGATATGGTGAGTGATTACTGTACTCAAAATTCTAACAGAACTGATTGAAGAGAATATGACAATTTTATAACAATAAGGACATTAGCGAAGGCGATTGGAAAAAATATAAGCATTATTCTATTAAAGAGATCGGTGAAATGCAGAAATTTTTTAAAAGATGGACAAAATATATACCTGACGAATTAAATTAGCTCTCGCCCTTCTATATTTTAAGTTCAAAGTCGACTTTACTTTTCATCCTAGTAGAATCGATAATACAATACTAATTTATCAAGCGATGTAATCAGTTAAATGGACTCCGTTATTACTGCAGAATAATTGTGCCAAATATAGAGATCATTATTATTCTGTTGAGATGTAAGATAATCATTATTATTCATAGAATAATTAGTATGATCTGTTAGATGACAAAATAATCTACAATAAATTATTCTATTTATTTCTTGTGTTCGAGTGTTATGCTTTAAACAGCCTTAACAACGGAACGAAATCGTAGACATAAAGAGAATTTTTAACATAATGAAACAATGTCATTAAGATTTATAAATGTATGGCGTCAAAACAGAATTAAGAACATTTATAACATCTATAATAGACCTTGTAGCTGCAGCTGGATATTCCCTTTCCATTTGGAAATTTTCTCCCGAGATTATTATCCATGCGAGCAAGTCTTCCATCCCCAAGCTGCTAATGTTTTCCGAGAGAAAAACAAGGCCGTTACAGTTTGACACCTGCAACGTTGCGCGCGTTACACTCAGAATGGAATGCATTTCGTCCGACGCGCCACCAAAATCCACCGCCCGACTATTATATTGCTTTCTTGATCATCCGAAAGGAAATCAGACAAAGGTGATCGCGATAGGATCAGAATTCAGAGTGTAGAGAGTCGTAACAAATACAACTTATTCTGACTCTTTAATCACCTCGCTAATTCTTCGCTGTATGGAGGCCGAATAGTCAGTATGGTTCTGTTGGATTTCATGCATCAAAATTGTAATAAATCCTTCTCAAGCGAATACTTTTGTGTACAAGTGAGTTCTCTGGAAACTTATGGTCGTGTACTAGAATGTATTCTCAGTCTAAGCTTTCGTACTTTAATTCCATGGCAATTACTTTTGAGTAAGGTATGAATGTCAAGCAAGCCCATTTCATCTTTCTTTTAGTATCTCAAGTTTTGTCTAATGTGTAATGCATGCTGATCTGCAAGATTCGAAGGGACGCAAGAGATTAGGCCTTTAGTTCATGAGTTCGATTCAATTTCTCAAATAATGTTGCCTGTCCTTGAAATACATTTAATTGTATTTGTTCCGAGCTAAGCTACTCCTAAATATATTGTCAAGTTTTTTCTTTCAATATTTTAATTTTTCTCTTCCTGATAAACTAGCTTATTCCAAATTTGAACTATTTATCTGCATATCTATAAAAAGCAGTGTGTGTGTGTGTGTGTGTGTGTGTGTATGTGTGTGTGTGTGTACGTACGTACGTGAATGTAATTTATGCACGTCCACAAATTAGCACGCATGTCGCTCCAATTTTAGGAAGACATTCGTCAAGACCCTAGCTGTATTTTCGTCAAATTATTTTTTCCGAGGCACCCGCGGATAGCGGTAAAAATCGATTTTCAACCTTAACTTTTACCAATTTTGATGTTTGCTAACATGATTTAAGTCCCTTCTTGCCATAGCGAAGTTAAAACTCTGTCTGTGCGTGTGTGTGTATGTGTGTGAGGGAGAGAGATAAGTTGTGTTGATGTATGTGTGTGTGTGAGGGAGAGAGAGTAAGTGACAGCGTTCACCAAAAATAAAAATGTATAATGTTTTTTTTTTTTCTCACACAACAATTAAGATATATTTATTTTAAATCATTTATTCATTTTAAATCGTTCATCTTTCTTTCCCCCGCTCTCTCTCTCACACACACACACACATTACTTTGGGCGCGAAAGAGTTTTGCTTTTATTTTACGCCGAGGAAAAAAGTCTTTTGTTGAGAATCCATTTATTTAACAACAAAGATACA
>NC_068989.1:18114604-18117970 GCF_001194135.2 Octopus bimaculoides
TCCTCATTGCGACAGGACTTTAACACACTCCCACCAAAGTTACTTCTGGAGTTGTCATATGACGCTGATGGCCTTGCAGAGTGCCTGAGAATAAATGAACCGAAATTGCTCCCTGATCAGAGGCTGGTGTACGAAACTGTCGTCAATGCCGTTGAAAAACAGGCGGGCGGCATTTTTTTCCTCGATGCTCCTAGAGGTACTGGCAAATCCTTTGTAACACAATTAATACTTGCTAAGATTCGTCGCGAGAAACAAATTGCGCTAGCCGTTGCTTCCTCGGGAATCGCTGCTATGTCATTCCCTTTACATTTGGTGAGGGCCGAGGTTCCTACTTGCAACATTGGCAAAAATTCAGTGGAGGCTGAAGTTCTTAGACAGTACCGTCTCATTGTATGGGACGAATGCACAATGACCAATAAGGGTGCCCTTGAGGCACTGAACCGGTCACTGAAAGGTATCAGGGATTCTACAGCTTCTATGGGTGGTGTAACTCTATTGCTTTCAGGAGATTTCTGGCAAACCCTTCCTTTCATCCCTAAAGGGAGACGGGCTGATGAAGTGCGTGCATGCCTTAAGTTATCCACGTTAAGACCTTAAGCCTAAGTACAAACATGCTTGCGCACTTGCTTGGTGACAGCACGCCTGCAGCATTTGCTGAAGACATTTTAGCCCTTGGAGAAGGCAAGGTCCTTAGAAATGACAGGGGCGACATATCCATCTCTGAAGTGTACTACATCGTGGAAAACCCTTCCGATCTTTTGGAAACAGTGTTCCCCAATCTGGAAAGTAACAATGCAGACATCAATTGACTTAATGAGAGAACCATCCTAGCCCCCAAAAAACGTAGCTGTCAGTGCTATCAACGACCAGCTCATAAGCCGAATTTCAGGTGAGGAGCGCATCTACAAATCGACTGACCGGATCTCTGACCCACAAAACATTGTCAATTACCCTATCGAGTTTCTCAACTCATTGGAGCCAGCAAGGGTTCCACCTCACATTCTTAGGCTAAGAGTTGGATGCCCATTTATGCTAATCAGAAACTTGCTTTCGCCTAAACAGTGCAAGGGGACCCGCTTAGTAATCAACGCCCCACTTGATTGAGGCCACCATTGTTACAGGGTGCGGGAGGGGTGAAAATGCTTTCATTTCAAGAATGCAGCTTTATCCCTCGGGGTCAGACATGCCGTTTTACTTCCGCAGATCGCAGTGAGACCATGCTTCGCCATGTCCATCAACAAACTCAAAGGACCAGATCAAATGTTATATGGTACTTTGATCGATGCTCAAACGACTATGCTACTTCGCCATCTTAATGAGGAGTTTCTGAGCTTACACAAAGTTTAGACAAAACAATAGTCATATCGCTTTCATAGTAAATGAATATAAGCTTTGATAGTAAATGAATATAAGTAGTGAGAGCTTGTTCGAAGTGTTATAGAGTTCCAGCTATGACTGTTCTGGCATTTTGTATAACAGAACTATAATATCTAGCGTGTCTTTCTTTTCCGTTTTTAAGACAGTATGGTAATATTTATGAGATATTTTGCTGCTATTTTTAGCAACACCAGTGACCTGTAAAAGCTCCCTATTATGTTGTGGAGTAGTGTAGTGTAATTTGTGAGAAGTGTGATGGCGCGAAGTTGGTATGGTTTTGTGTGTACTGAAGGACTTGGCATTGTTTTACTTTCGTGACTTCAGGAAAGTAAAAGAATCACCTGGATTTCAGTTCGTCTGTAGTGCAAAGTCATACCAACTTCAGACCAGTTGTGAGAGGGGTGGGGGGGTGGAAAGAACCTGTATTAGTTTATTATGGTGGTGTAGGGTGTTAGTAAGTTGTATTCATGTGAACGATTTGTGAGAATCGGAGAAATTTGCTTTCACACACTGAATAACAATACTGTCTAAAAGTGGACAGTGTTGAGCGAAGACGAGTGAACAGCCGGGTTAGCTACTTTGCACTCTTGAATTTGGTGTTTCATACCTCTCTTTCAAATACTACCGGAGCCCATTAATGCGTTCATTTACATCATTGTCATTAAAAAAGTATGAATGTCACAGCCTCCCAATTTTACCTTTTCTGAAATATAGGACAAGCCAGTTACGATCATATAGACCAGGGGTTTTCAAACTGTGGTCTACGGACCACAGGGGGTCCGCAAAGACAAGACAGGGGGTCCGTGGACAGCAAATACTTTTTATGGGCAATTTGATTTTATATATGTTTTTTAATCGAAATCTTTTAATTGACAATAAACCTATTTGTTAAATACTGTTAAATAAATAGATATAAAGATATCTGTTATTTTAAGCAAATATTTATGTATAAATTTCATAAGCGTTTATAAGGGGGTCCCTAAGGTAAAGCCTGAAATATAAAGGGGTCCGCAAGTCAAAAAGTTTGAAAACCCCTGATATAGACCTATCATCAAATGCGTTTCAAGACCACAGTGTCTTTACATTCTTTTTAAAGCTGATATGGTATGATCTGAGGAAGATTTGGCTGATATTTCAAGCAGGCGGTGTGGCAGCATTAATTTTCCCTCGTTGGCTCGGGTATAAGGCCTTTGAGTCTAGACGTACAAAGATGACTTTTCATCGAATCGAGTCCTTGACGTGGTTCCCATTTGAAGCTTTAACTGCTTATGATGACATGAAGGTTATAACATCTCGTTAAACCCTTGGCTAGTAGGTTTAGTCCATTCTTTTTTTACTTCAGCACCAACACCTGGCCCCCTGAGTATCCTTAATGGAGTCCACTCTGTTGCAAGCACTTACTTGGGTTAGGTCTCCGGTTTGAGGACTCATTCTGCCCACCGATCTCACAAGCCCTGTGAATGGTCATGCACACTACTTTTTCTTCCTGACTAAATAATAAGAAAGCCCAAACCATAGAATCTTAAACTATGGCTTTTTTTTTTCTCTTAACTCAAGACATATCGACTAGTCGAGTGAAGATTTAAGAGCTCGAATCATGTTACGATATGTTTGTAATAAAAGAAATAATTACTTACAAAACTCTTGTTTGAATAATTCAAACTCATCTACCGTGACTGCAATAATAACAAAGAAATGCGCCGCACGTTAAGTATGGACGATGCAACGATGGAGGATCTGAGCAAAGTGTGAAAATTGCGATGTATAATGCAAAGATACAGGAAGGGAATTCATTTATTTTTCTCGTTAGTTCTGTATAACTGCAAACCATGGCTGCTAAACGCAGAGCAACGGAGCAACGGAGCAATGTCGGCAATATAGAGTTATTGTAAGGCGGCGAGCTGGCAGAAGCGTTAGCACGCCGGGTGAAATGCTTAGCGGTATTTCGTTTGTCTTTACATTCTGAGTTCAAATTCCGCCGAGGTCGAC
>NC_068989.1:18117980-18120356 GCF_001194135.2 Octopus bimaculoides
TGTCTTTACATTCTGAGTTCAAATTCCGCCGAGGTCGACTTTGCCTTTCATCCTTTCGGGGTCGATAAATTAAGTACCATTTGCACACTGGGGTCGATCTAATCAACTGGCTTCCTCCCTAAAAATTTCGGGCCTAGTAGAAAAGAATATAGAATTATTGTGTTAAGTCCTTATACTACGGATCATTTAGATAACCCACAGTGCCTTCATGACTAAGAAGAGTATCCTCCAATCTGACTAAACATTGTGACCAAGAGGAAACTGCCAAGCTTAACAAGTGCTTTGAACCGAAACTCTGGGATCTTGAGTTACTTTTGTAGCTTCACAGCTAATAAGAGATACACATACATATATATGTATACGTTTTATACGAGTGCGTGTACTTTGTGTGCATATGTGTGTGTGTATGTATGCTTGTTTGTCTGTGTGTGCATACATGTGCACGCGTGTGCGTGTATATATGTGTGCGTGTGTGTGTGTGCGTGCGTATGTGTGTGTTGTAAGAGAGAGAGAGAGAGAGAGAAAGAAAGACACAGAGATGAGTGTACGAGTGCGTGAATATGTAATAAGCATAAATATAGAATTTCCGTCTAATATTCACTTCCTTCTTTATAAATAGTAGCATGTAGCATTGTATGTAATGGAGAGGAAGTTGTCAGCCATAAATAATGTTGGAACTTGGGTTTCAAATTAACTAGTTTTATTCCCTAATAGTCACAACATTACATTTTGGAATAACCAAACTGATGGTAGAAATTGGCTTCTTCTGCACTAAAATATACTTGAAAATAAACATACAAACATAAATAAACGTATATATTTTCAGTCTTTGCTTACATCGAAGATCCATAAAATTTCGAAATATTGAAAGCATAGGGAGAGTCGTATCGAAAAGAATTTTATTGTTCCCTTTGACGTTATTTTTCAGCCATTCAAGTTATTCTTTAGTCACACAACACTCGTATCTAAATTATCTTTTTTATTCTCCGATTTAATCTGAGATCTCATATCAAGTAAGGAAGCAAGGGTTTGAAAATTAGTGACTTTTGTAAACATGTTATTTTTGTACGATAATAATTATTGTTATATTTTGTCATTTTTTAATTTTTACTTTTTCTGTCGAAAGTTTTCTCTGTTTCATAAAAGGTGTATTCAGTGTAATTTATATCATGGCAAGCAATATTTGTTTGGTGTTGTAGGGAGGAAAATAAATACATTTTATGTCGGCTATTGGGGAGGCGCGTGGCTTAGTGGTTAGGGTGTCATTATCATGATCGTAAAGATTGTAGTTTCGATTCCTGGACCGGGCGACGCGTTGTGTTCTTGAGTAAAACACTTCATTTCACGTTTCTCCAGTCCATTCAGCTGGCAAAAATGAGTAACGCTGCGATAGACTGGCGTCCCGTCCAGCTAGGGAACACATACGCCATTGAAATCGGGAAACCGGGCCTATGAGCCCGGCTAGGCTTTAAAAAAGGGCGCATTTGTTTTATTTTATTGTGAAGAGAAGAGCGGTAACATATCAACAGTGTGTCACACGTTCAGAAGAATTAATAGAATATAACATTTTCTTTGTTACTGAAATAGGTAAGACTAAATTTAGAATATTTAATAAAATATCCGTGGTTCGGTGAAGTATCTTCAATGAATAGATTTGGACATGTGAACCGGAGGTGGGAAATTTGAATTAAAGCAAGTGTTTTTCTATTGGATATTTTATATTGGATACTCTTTCTGAGAGGTATCTAAACGTATCCCTCCTTACGGAGCATAGGCAGTCGACAATTTTTCTAAACTATTTTCGATTCTGGTCTGAAAGCCTTCCTCTATCGGACCTTGTTGGTTGTGAATTGTCATCGATTCTTCTGTAGATTTGCTTTTGGCCCTACGCAAACCCATTTTACCTCTCTAAGAAGAGATGGTTCATATTAGTCTGGCTTCTATTCGTTAACTCTTCCAACATGGGAAGATCTACCAGGAGCTAGTACTCTGCTACCATAGTTTCCAGGGTCATTGGAGAACACAAGCCACCATACTGCAAGAAAGAGTGAACCTTGCATGGAAGAGGTATCTAGTTATAAAATATTTGTGGCGAGTTAAGAGATGTAGAGTTTACGACTCACTGCAATAATAGATGGGTAAGAAAGGCAATAATGGAATAAAGATATTAGCAATATGCGCAGGATTGGCTGTGTGGTAAGTAGCTTGCTTACCAACCACATGGTTCCGGGTTCAGTCCCACTGCGTGGCACCTTGAGCAAGTGTCTTCTACTATAGCCTCGGGCCGACCAAACTCTTGAGTGTGGATTTGGTAGAGGGAAACTGAAAGAAGTCCGTCGTATATATGTATATATATATATATATATATATATATAT
>NC_068989.1:18120405-18124606 GCF_001194135.2 Octopus bimaculoides
ATGTATGTATGTGTGTTTGTGTGTCTGTGATTGTCCCCCCACCATCGCTTGACAACCGATGCTGGTATGTTTACGTCCCCGTAACTTAGCGGTTCGGCAAAAAGAGACCGATAGAATAAGTGCTGGGGTCGATTTGCTCGACTAAAGGCGTTGCTCCAGCATGGCCGCAGTCAAATGACTGAAACAAGTAAAAGAGTAAAAGAGTAAATGTAATTGAAGGAAAACGGTGGGAAGCAGATAGTTCATTCTGGTTATTATTAGTTACTCCGCAAGTTTTTGCTCTGTTCGATGAATAAAATATGAAAGATGGCGGCTACGTTTCGCAACAATTTTATACTTGGCAAGAATATCGTTTTGCCTTTGTCGTACAGTCCTGCATACGCTAAAGGTAATGCAGTTATTTTTTAGGCTACCTCCCACTGTTGCTTCACTGCAATATACTTAATTATAAATGGAGTTAATTTCGTGCAAAGTTATTATTAATTAGCTTGTCAATTAGTGATTTACTAATTAAAGAATATTTTTATGAAACTAAATTACTTTATAAAGTTTTTCCAATCTAACCTCGTAGATTTGCTCGGAATGCTCACAGAAATATCACAGATGGTTAATTTGCACATACGATTTAATTTGTAATGTAACAGATTGGTTTATTTTCAGCCATATAGATTATACATGTTATATATTTACTTAAAAGTCGTAAAATTGTATAATTAGATTTATAGTGACGTGTGTTTTTGACGGCATTCCTAACTAAAATAGCTATTAACTTCCGCTCTAAAGTAATAGTCATTTTTAAATTTTAAACTATGAGAATATATTTTCTCTTTAGGATTTTCAATAAAACATCTATACCTCGAAGATCTCATCAATATTGGTGTTTGTGTCATCAATATCAGTGTTTATGTCCTCAGTTTTGGTGTTTGCGTCATCAATATCAGTGTTTATGTCCTCAGTTTTGGTGTTTGTGTCATCAATATCAGTGTTTATGTCCTCAGTTTTGGTGTTTGCGTCATCAATATCGGCGTTTTTGGCATCACTTTAGGCATTTGTATCATCAATAGTAGTGTATCAATATTAGAGTGTGTTCATCAATATTGGTGTTTGTCTCATTAATTGATTGTTTATAATCATCAATATTGGTGTTTGTTTCATCAATATTTGTGTTTGTTTCATCATTATCACTATTCGTTTCACGAATATTGATGTTTGTTAGATCAATATTGATGTTCATCTCTTCAATGTTGATATTTATCTCCAGTTTCATGCTACTCAGGCGTTGAAAAGTAATTCTTTATCCAGTTGACAAGCAGATCCTCCACAAATGATAATTCCAGCCGAACCGAAGTAAAAAGAATGAAGTGTTATATCTAGATATGCTCAAATTCAGTCTCATAATCCATTGAGTTGTGACATTAGTTCATATTATGGCCCCTTGATTAATTTGTTATTATGCAACAAGTCTATCAATCAAGTTCATCCTTCTCTAAGCTATACACAACAATGATAGGACCGGAGATCAATGCAGCAAACTAGTGAAATACCCGATAATTTATACAGCATCCCGGCTATTTAGCAGCATGTGGTACCTTTTTACAGCTAGGTGTATTAAGCCATTGGACGACTTAAAACCAAGTGCGTTTGGAACGGGACGAATCGCATCACCGGTAGTATATGAACAGCTGAACCATCGGTCAACAGGCAAATATTCCATCCATTCGACAAGCTTGCCAGCATTTAATTTTAAACAACCAATCAGCGGCAGAGTAATCAAATTTTCTCCACTTAATCGAAATAATTTCGTGGTCATATTTTGTTCCTAATCGCCAAGTTTGAAATGTTAAACGTTTTAAAATACAAAGTACATAAAAAAGGCACAACTAACTTTCAATTCTGCTTTCGTTTATTTTATTTTTACTTCCTAAAAGAAAGAAAAAAAAAATGACATTTTTATAACTTCGTGTCATATAACAGCTTTAGTAGAGTTAGTGGCTATTGTAATTGAATGAACCAAAAAAAAAATTAAACAAGGTGACTAGAGAGACTCAACGTGATCGCTAAAAATAACAGCCAATTTACCCTTAAGTCAGCATTACAGTCTCCAAACCTGGGAAAGGACACTTTAGATAATCTCATCCTAGATACACAATGGTTAAACAATGACAAGAACAACAAAATCTTTTTTGACAGAGGAAGGCCCATTTTCTTAAGTGTTAAGTATTAGTTCTATGGGAGTTTCTCCACAGCTACTCAAGTCGCTAAAAATAGCAAATAAATCTTCTTCAAAAGACAACCTACCATCTTCAAATAGGAAAGAGGCATTGAATAATTTATGCCTGGATACACTATTCCTGAAAATCGACAGGATAGTCAAGACTGGAACATCTTTTTTATCAGAGATTTGATACTTGCATCAGCACTGAATTGAAGGTCAGAGATTTATTGTTTATGCACCGACAGACAGTTCTCTTCGCAATCTCACTGCCTCACCCTTTGAGATAGTGTTGTAAAAGGTTAATAGTTGCACTAGAGACATTAGTCTCTCTCTATCACCTTTCAACAAAATTATATATTAAGAAACAGTAGAACAATTAACAACATAATAAAAATCAGTTTTATTTTTGGTGATGCTTGGTTTTACAAATCCTGTGTCATTCAGCCTAGCAGCCACTGGTTAACTTGTAATCGGCATTGGAAGGTTAAGGGCTTCGTTGATGCCTGCCAGAGGAGCAAGTAGCTGTCACGTCGAAGGCATCGTGGTGAAGAGGCTTAGAAAACGAAAGTAACGCTTTAAGTACTGGTTTTACTACGCATGCGCACTCGATGGGCTTCCGGGAAGGCAAGTTCCTTGCGCATGCGTAGATTGTACTTCCTTAATGGCGGCCATAATTTCGCGCCACTACAATGTCTTCTACTAAAGCCTCGAGTGGCCCAAAACTTTGTGATGGAAATTTGGTGGAAGGAAACTGTGCAGAGAAAATAAAATAAAAACGGACAAAATAAAAAGCTGGAAGAAGACCTTTGAATATAGGTATTCTACGTCAGAACTGAATGGAAGTATGACAACAAAACTACTACTGTTGCCACTACCACCACCACTACCTCCACTACCTCCACCACTACCACCACCACTACTGCTACTACTTCCACTTTTCTTGTAATTCGAACCATTTAACAAAGTTATACTTTTAAATGTCGGTGACAGAGTGTTTGCATCTGCCTGCGGTTACCTAAAGATTGAAGTTTTATTATCAGTGTTGCTACGTGTTGTAATGCCTGAAATTTAATAAGGTAAACTTAGTGGGGGTTAGACAAGGTGTTTAGTCTACAAAAAACTTCCGTTAGTCATATATTTCACAGATTGTACTTCAAATATTTTTCATTAAATCTTTTTGTACTGGATTTATTGAAGGGGTTTTTTTTTTCATATAATTGTTATTGATTAAATATAGCTCCACATCATAGATTTAAATTCGGATGCGATAAATAGTCACGTGTTTTGAGAATTCATGACTGGCATCCTTGGTGTTAAGACTTGATTTTCTTAGATAATTAAATGCCCTTTGTTGTTCTGACACCATGATATTTTCTAAACGTTCTCTCTCTTTCTCTCTCGCTTTCTTCCCTTTCTCTCTCTCTCTCTCTCTCTCTTTGTTTCTCTCTTCCCTTTCTCTCTCTCTCTCTCATTCTATCTCTCCTCTATATGTGTGTACGTAATATATTAATTACGTTATACTCACATATACATATAATGTAATAATATATGTACACCCATGTATAAAGTAATGTGTATATGTGTATATGTATGTGTATGTGTGTGCTTGTGTAACCTATACAATATTATTAATTAAGTTCTGTATACGGTCAAAGGGCGGTTTCGTAAATAATTAATCCTTCCTACAAGGAAAAAATAATTAAATATTTGTCAGACATAGTGGTTCGAAATGTATAGCTTGGACACTTTTCGAAAGACCAAGCTATATATTTCCGACCTGCCATGTCTGATGGATATTTGATTAATCTTTCCTCGTAGAGAAAATTAATTATATATAAAACCATTCGCAACCTTTAGCTATATTGGGATCTTAATTTATACTAAGGTATAAAACCTGCTCCTTTTTCTGACTTATGAATGATCATCGAACAGTTAACATGTATACATACATACATATACATACAAACTATATGCATATTTTATATA
>NC_068989.1:18125057-18126257 GCF_001194135.2 Octopus bimaculoides
TATATATATATATATATATATATATATATATATATATATATATATATATATATATATATATATATATGTATGTATGTATGTATGTATATATATATACATGTATATATACATACATGCATGCATGCATACATACATATACATACATGCATGCATACATACATAAATACATACATACATGTAGGCTGATGGACTAAGGGAAATCCACCTCTTTGGTGGAATTCATTTGGAAACTCAGGTATTACGGATCTATGCGTGTCCCCATTCCCTCCTCAGAATAACATCGAAGCAGCAGGGAAAGTTTTCTTCAAACAGAAAACCACGCTGAAAGGGAAGCAATTTTAGTCGCGAGAGGGAATTATGAAAATAAATGACGGCAGATCTCCAGTTACAGAACTGCTGGAAGAAGTATGTGAACTCCCAAGAGGTGTGTTTTGAAGTTGACTGAATAAAATTTGGTACGAAATTGTTTTGTTTTTTTAATGCCTAAAGGCCGGGTACTTTTTTTAACGTACCTCATATGTTGGGCATGAAATTAAGAGCTCAAATTTCTTTTAATAATAATTTTTCATATTTTCATATTATTTCTTATTATATTTAGTTTGGAACAATGCATGTTAAATCCGTTAACATTTCTAAACCTGCTCGGCTTCATCTGCTGAATGGAGTGCGAACGAGAGTGGTGCTTTTATAGCCACATTTTCCTTTTAGTTTTTTTTTATGTAGATACCAAGGAACATAGGGCTGAAGTATAACTATCGAACTGGAAATATGCTCAACAGATATCTCTAAGTTACCTTCAGTAACTATGTGAGTATGTGAGCTTTGCTTGTAAGAGAGTGTGTGTGCGTATGTGAGTACATCTATAAATACATTATCTACATTTGACGGATATTCGTCCTCATCGTGTTTGTTGTTAACACAACGTTTCGGCTGATATACCCTCCAGCCTTCGTCAGGTGTCTTGGGGAAATTTCGAACCTGGGTTCTCATTCCTATCGATGTTACTATTATTATTATTATTATTATTATTATTATTATTATTATATTATTATTATTATTAATCAGGTCGCTGCCGTGAATCGAACTCGGAATCTTGGGGTTAGTAGCGATCGTGATACCCACCACGAGGAAATGATCAAGCTCAGTAACAATCTATTAAGAAACAACTACCCCAAGAACATACTATCTACTCCAATTATG
>NC_068989.1:18126908-18129448 GCF_001194135.2 Octopus bimaculoides
TAATAATAATAATAATAATAATAATATAATAATAATAATAGTAACATCGATAGGAATGAGAACCCAGGTTCGAAATTTCCCCAAGACACCTGACGAAGGCTGGTGGGTATATCAGCCGAAACGTTGTGTTAACAACAAACAAGATGAGGACGAATATCCGTCAAATGTAGATAATGTAAATAATTCCTCATCTCTTAAATATAGAACTGTATATCTATATATATTGTTGTATTTCGGGATGGTCATTATTATTTTTTTTTTTTTGCCAAATAAACAACACACGCACTAAATATTCGTTCTTCACTCGTTTATTACTGTTCTTTTTTTAACTCGTGTCCATTGTCCGCAAATCTTTCGTCCCACATTTGTGACCTCTTCAGCGACACTTTCCGTCTTCGTGTGTGCTCCTGCTCCGCTTAGTGTGTGTGTGTGTGAGAGAGAGAGAGAGAGAGAGACAGAGAGTTTTCATACACGTCGAGTACTGGTGTCATTAGTTCTATGACGAAGAAAGCCGGCACTATATGCAAAAAGGTGTGTGCGTTTTAAGGGTTACTGAGGCGAAACTGTATTGAAAGATACATTGTTGAACCTTGAAACCATTCTTCCAACAAAACATACTCACTCGTTTTAGTTCACTTGTTCTTTTCTAATTGATTGATTTGTCTGAGTCATTTGTCACAGTTCTTGTAACTTTGTCAGTCGGTTACCCATGACTGTATTTTCTCTTCGTATGTGTGCTATATTTATATCTATTATATATGTGTTATATTGTATCTATTATAGCTATTATATATGTGTTATGTGTTATATTTATATCTATTGTAGGCAGTGAGTGTAATTGTGTGTGTGTATATGTGTGTGTTTGCCCTGATCTTCTGGCATGATGATGATGATGATGATGATGATGATGATGATGATGACGAAGATGATGATGACGAAGATGATGATGACGAAGATGATGATGACGAAGATGATGATGACGAAGATGATGATGATGATAATGAGGATGATGATGATGTGTGTGTGTGTAAGCGTTTATGATAGAGCTGTCTGGTGGTGAGCTTGTGTGTGTGTGCGTGTGTGTGTGTGCGTGTGTGTGTGTGTGTGTGTGTGTGCGTGTGTGTGTGCGTGTGTGTGTATGTACGTCCTGGTATGATTTTAACTTCATCTTGTAGTGGGGCTCTGGTTCGGGAATTCCAAGGTTTTGAAGAGTGTGGAATCATCTCTTAGCCACTATTCTCAGGTGTACTCTGATCCGGAGTGGTAGCACTTGTCAGGCTCCCAGCTCTTTGTTAGCATATGAACTCGAGCACGCAGAAATATCCAGAAATATCCTTCGTAGGTGTCAGAGTGAGAGGACCCTGAGGTCCCCAACTGTTGACACAACAGCCATCTAGCAGAGAGACACTGGTATAAAACCTGCGGTTTCTCATGATTCCAGATAATCTTGCTTCAGCTTGTCACAAGGTACTAATGACGGAGACTCAGAGTGGTATAGGAATGCGTTAAATAGCTCAGCGGGCTGCGTGTTTGAATCACGTCGGGGTCACCACTTTATAGGAAAGTGGGTTATACATCATTAGATGTAC
Organism: Octopus bimaculoides; assembly: GCF_001194135.2. Classification (NCBI taxonomy): domain Eukaryota; kingdom Metazoa; phylum Mollusca; class Cephalopoda; order Octopoda; family Octopodidae; genus Octopus; species Octopus bimaculoides. The sequence continues at coordinate 18,128,498 of NC_068989.1, forward strand.
ACCTGACTTTCCTATATTAAATTAGAAATGAACGGAACGCAGAACTCTAAACTGATCAACAACAACAATATTTATTTATGGTGGAAAATATACAACTTCCAATTGTCCGGTTTCTGAGTAGCCTGAATGTAGATGTACTGTCCCTAGAGATGAATCGTTGGAGAGACAACTTGCTTCTTCCACACTCAATGAGAGCTTGTTTTAGACCGTCTTGCTTGTTCGCTGTCTGGCGTGGTAAGAGACAGAATTAAGCGGGAACACTTGGACGTTGAAATCCACGCATGTGTGGTTAAAGATGGAGTAATGGCGACTATGCCTTTTTGGCGCCATATGACGTCACTACAGTGGTATTCGTGTTATACAAACGTTTATCACTATAATTCAATAATGCTCAGATGTCTTTTTATAGTGACCTCATTTGTTACCCACATCTACTGAAAGTCCTATGGTGATAGCAAAATGGTGACATGTGCAGATCTAACTAGTTAGATGTACACAGCACTACCTCCTCCAGGCATTTGATGTAGGCCTCCGTGGATGAAGAGGGTGGCTGTTGGAAGACTTTGAGTCTGGCAACAGGACTCTGCAGTATGCCACACTAGCGGGGGAAACCAATCATGTATGTCAGACAATTTCTGCGACCACATCACCCCTAACATCTGGCCACGTAACTCCCCAGACTGCATCCCCCTTGATTATTGTGTGGGGCGCAGTTGAGCGAGAAACCAACACAACCCCTTGTAACACCAAAGATGAACTGAAGGCAAGAATTATGGCAGTATTCACCAACTTAAACAAGGAGACCTTCCAGAAGAGTTGCAGGAGATTCCAAAGTCGTTTGGCGGCCGTGGTTGAAGCCAGTGGCGATTTTATTGAACAAGTTCATTCTTTAGTATTACAAGATATTTTAATGTAATTTTGGTAAATATATGTAAAAAATGAGATGTCAAT
>NC_068989.1:18130144-18133621 GCF_001194135.2 Octopus bimaculoides
ATATATATATATATATATATATATATATATATATATATATATATATACACATATATATGCGCACGTCCACACACAAGATATATTACATAACAAAAAATGAGACATGTACGCATATTTTCGGGAGGCTAAAGTTTGTGTGCAGGTTTATAAAATGAGTGTGAGAAAATATTATGAGAGGGAAGGAGAGAATGTAAGAAAGGGAAAGAGGGAAAGAAAAAGAATGAGGATAGATAAAAAAATTAAGGGTGGGAGAGGAAGAGAGAGATGGTATAAGTAATAATAGCAACGATAACATTGATTACTGGCCTCCAACTGGTGTGATAGGTTCTAAGCAATCATTTGATGAATTAAATTTAGCTTAATTGCTTGTTCATTTAAATCGGTCAGTGGGTGTTAGGTGAGAGGAGGTATCGCTTAAAACATGGTCGAAATTAATGTAAATATTGTGCATTGACAAAGCAATTTATAAATAGATGTTTCGTCTAACATTCAGATGTGCTCAACTTATTGAAATATTAGATTAACTCCAGTATTTGATGACTGCATAATTTTATTGAATTCAATTGAACGAACGTCCTTTGGAATTATGAAAATGTAATTAGAATATTGAACCTTGTGCTATATCACTAACTGAAAAAACTAAAGAGTTAAATTTTTCTCGAAGGTCACTATGTTTTATTGTTTTCGCTACACACTGCAATCATTTTGCAGGTCTATTATTTTATCAATCTGTTCAAATTTCATACCGAGATACTGTTTTGCATGAAGGTCACTGAACTTTGCTTTGTATTATGTTTTCGTTTTACAATATCATCATTTTGCAAGTCTTATTATTTATCAATCTGAACAGATTCATACCGAGATTTCTTTCATTTTCGCATTTGAAAAGAATTTGTTGGTTAATCTGAATGGAAATGGTTTCGTTATTTTAAATTTGTAACTCTTTGTAACTTACTCAGATTACCCTGCAGGTTGGAAAGTTGTTCAATTACAATTTAAAGAACATCATATTAAAACTCACATTTAGTAAGATGTGTGAACAGAGACAGTTATTCCTCGCAGATTTATTTTGATTTTGTTTTTCTTCAATAAGCAAATATTTATTAAAAAAAATTATGAAAAATTTAGTTTACTTCATTTTTATACGCTTCATCTGATAATATGACTGTTGCTAAGTCTATTGCTGCTATTATCTGCATTTTCTTTTGCGATCGATGTGATTCTTCCATGTTTCAGAATGCGCACGCGCTCGCACACACACACGTACACACACTTACGCATACACTTACGGGTGTATGTGTTTGTGTGTGTGTGTGTGTATGTGTGTGTGTTTGTGTGTGTGTGTGTGTGTGCTGTGGGCGGGTAGAACATATGTCACCAACAACAAATCGATTAAGTCCTTTCGAATATACTTCATAGCAAGCATAGAATCAGGCTGTTCCTCCTTTCTCTCTCTCTCTCTTTCTCTCACACACACACACGCACGCACTCACACACACACACACTAACACACACACACACACACACACACACACACACGTATAAACACAAGTGCATACATCCCTACAGTAACTGATATACATATATAAACAAATACATTTTTAAAAAAAAAAAAGAAAAGAAAAGAAAAATCAGTGTTAGATCCTCGCCTGAAATTGAACCCCTACATTTCCTGCTGACATTTCAATTTCCTGCGAAATTGTATGTCTTTACTAATGTAGTTTATTTGCTGATATTAATTTCTTCTGGCAAGTCGGTTAAAACAAATCCAATAAATGACAGCTATTTATTCTATAAACTACATATTAATAAAAGCACAACATTACCCGTGAGAGTTACCTTTCTGCCTGAATGCTGTAATGTACTACAGAACATATCAATAAATTTATTAGTCAACCCACTATAATGTTCTTTGGTACATTATAGTAATAAAGCTAAACAGTGTTAACACACCAGTAATTTAATATACTGATTATGTTATTTCTCGTTAGATTTAATATTGTCATTCTACCCAAATTTTCAAATGATCGGTACAAGTTCACATTATATACTGCAAATTTAATCGACCGATATGTTCAATTTTGCTTGATTTTTCTGATTTTATATAAAATCTCACTTAAAATTCTTATATTGGTTCTCTAGATTATTGATGTATTGAATTTTCTTTTTTGTTTTTTGTTTGTTTTTTTTTTGCGATCTGCAACCTGAATTAAATAATGGAAATTCATTTGGGAATATTTCCTTAGTTAAACTAGTTGTTAAAGATTAATGAGCTTAAGCCGTTACAGATGTTATCTGGACGCAGGCATAGTTTTGTTTAGAAGTTCGCTTCACAACTACATACGCGACATCTAACGAAAGAGTCTTCTACCATTGACTCGAGTAAACTTTGGTACACGAACATTCTTTAACAACTAGTTGGATTATTCCCGTATTGGAGGTAACTCTAGTTGGCCATGATGGAAGAGACAAACGTCTTCTAGTTCCAGAGTTTGATACTCTGAAAAGCAGGTTCGTATTCCATTGGCAATAAGGGCTACCCATTTTTTAAAAAGACGGCGAGCTGGCAGAATCGTTAGCAAGCCGGGCGAAATGCTTAACGGTATTTCGTTTGTCTTTACGCTCTGAGTTCAAATTCCGCTGAGGTCGACTTTGCCTTTCATCCTTTCGGGGTCGATAAATTAAGTACCAGTTGCGTACTGGAGTCGATCTAATCGACTGGCACCCTCCCTTCAAAAAATTTCGGGCCTTGTGCCTAGAGTAGAAAAGATTATTCCCGTATTGGGTGCTAGACTTAATCCACTGTTCGGTTCAAGACCGCAATCATCCTTAACGGAGTTCACACAATCGCAAGCTTTCAAGTTATGCCCCCAGTTTGAGGGTAGCTTCCGTTTACCCCAGTAGTTTCGGAGACCCGGTAAACAGTCATAGTCGCTGCCTTAATCGTGGGAAAAAAATAATAAAATCTACGACTCCGCCGGATGAAAAGAAAACTAATTTACATACCTTCTTCGCTCCGGACTCGATAAACTGAGTTATACTGACACCTGTTCAATCAATTACACCTCTCTCACACCAACGAAGGAGCCTCGCTCTAAGCATAGCAGCCGAATTCCTTCAAAACACACTGTAACATTAAAAAAAGAATATATATTAAGCAATATGGGCTGTAGACACCCATATAATGCCTTTCATCATAGGACGGCTTTTTATCAGGACTGAATCAAAACTAGACAACAGCAACAACAACGATAACAAAATGGTGTACTCAAACCATTTCATTTTCAAAATCTTTACATGACATTTCTGAAACATAACCAAAACATTTAGAACAAAGCTGAAACTGCGAGATAACGTTATTATATTTCTTCCTGTTATCACTACTCCATACATAATTCATTTAAAATACACCCAACTCTTCACACAAAAAAAAACCAGAACAACAATCCCCACCCAACTCCCACCCCTACCCCCCAA
>NC_068989.1:18134682-18137723 GCF_001194135.2 Octopus bimaculoides
GAGAGAGAGAGAGAGAGAGAGTGAGAAAGCGAGAGAGGGGAGGGAGGGGGAAGGTTAGGGTTAGGAGTCCCTGCTGTCTGCTACATGCTGGCGCTGACTAACGCCCTTTCCCTTTTTCTTTACGGAAATTGCCGAATTGATGTAAACAAAGACATGTTGACCAGCTGGTTGACCAGCTGACAACCAGTAGATAACCAGCGTACTACTATGGAATGATCGCCGGAATGTGTTCGAGTAATTGACAGTTTTACGCGATGTATGCAAGTCTTTGCGCGACGTATGCCATTTGGAGCATATTTTAAAAAGAACATGATTTTTATGCAAAGGGAATGATTGTACACAGATCGAAGTTTAAGTCCAAAAAATTTCAAGAAATTTGCTGAACTTTTGTAGGATTTAATAAAAATTTAAATAATAAAGAACTTGACAAAGATATTCTTGCAGAGGTTCCTTCATCAGAAGAAGTCAAATATGCTGATTAGGAACTGAACAACGGCAAATTTCCTGGTATGGATGGTCTGAATGTGGAGATCTTTAAGTATGGAAATTAGAAATTAATGCACCGACTTAACTCCTTAATATTGAAGATTTGGATTGATGAGACTGCAAAGATGCTCCCATTGTTATTCTGTATAAGGGAAACGGTGGAAAAGACAACTGTGGCTACCAAGGTATATCGTTGCTTTCTGCTGCTGCTGCTGCTGCTGCTGATGATGATGATGATGATGATGATGATGATGCTACTACTGCTGCTGGTAAAGCCTTTGTAGGGTTATGCTTGGTAGACTACATTCATACATAGCTGATGAGGTTCTTACAAGATCTCACTGCGGTTTTAAAAGAGAAAGAGGTTCGATTGATATGATATAATTAGCTTGGAAGCTTCAGGAAAAGTCTATTGATCAAAGAATGGACCTATTTCAAGAGTTTGTTGACCTGACAAAAGCATTTGACACAGTAAACAAAGGTGTCCAAATAAGTTTGTGACAATTCTTCGTTAATTGAATGACAACATGGAGGCCCGGTGAATGTTAATGGGAATGTATCTGATCCTGTTGCTGTGAATAATGGTGTCAAACAAAGCGATATTCCACCGCCTACACAGTTTTCACTGTATTTTTCAATGGTATTTTAGTGAGAATCTATTTGGAATATATGTCAGGTATCGTATATCTGGAAAACTTTCAACATAAGACGCTTCGGTGTAATTTCAAAAGTCACGCCTTCATTGCTTAGACAATTTCTCAACGTAGATGACTGTGATCTGTTTACTCACACTCAAGAAGACATGCAACATATAATGAAATCCTCTAACGCTTGTCTACGCTTAACTGATCATCAACGATCAGTTAAGTCTTATACCAACCAGCATCAGGAGGGCCATACTTGAAACCTGATATCCGGTTATATAGTCAGAAGATTCAAGTTGTAGACAGGTTTCTGTATCTTAATGGCACCCATGCACCCTGACAATGAAATCTCGCTAAGAATCAGCAAAGCCAGTGATACTTTCAGAAAGTTGTAAAAGCACCTTTGGTCTCAACGTGGTATTTCTACTGATGCTAAAGTGTATATAAAAAGTATGTGTTATCTTCCCTGTTGTACGCTGGTGGAAGTGGATAGCCTACCGAAAACATCTGTAACAGCTTTCATCAGCAGTGTCTACGATGTAACTTAAGCCTGCGTTGGAAAATGTACATAAATGATGTTGAGTCCTTGAATGTAGTCGCTGTGGATGTACTGAGTCAATCATTTCGCAGAACCGATACCGGTTTTCACTTGGTGAAAATGGAGGACAGCAAGACTTCGAAGCAACTCCTTGTATGCAGAAGTGAGTAATGGGATACATGTCTATAGGACGTAACCTATGATGTCGAATCGAGATCCTCTTAGATCCGTGGAGTTCTCTGAAAGTAACCACTTCTTATGGCAATTCTCTTCTTATGTGTTTTCTTTATGCGGACTTTGAGGTGTACGCGAAATAGGTTGGTTATAACTCAAAGGATGGCTTCGGAATTCACCGTTTTCCTAGAGCAGGTCTATGCGTCATATTTTGTAAGTTTCATTGATGCAGCTATAATACCGGCCACGTTGGGTGTGGTGGAGTGCGAAAGTTTCATAGAATTTTTGTTGAAAATGCTATGGTACCTATACTGCGGGAGAAAGGCTTTCTCGAGGATCTGAAAAGATACCCTAGGGACGTTGGTTTTCACACTAGATGAGTAGAATGGCCCGTACCAACTTATCTCTTGCTCATTTTCTTTCCGCCATAGGTGTAGTTTCATTTTCTACAGAGAAATGGTCGGGGATCTTCGGTTTCATATCTATATAGCCCAGTTCAAGATTCCCTGTATTGACCTAGTGGTGTGACCCAGCCACCCAATCCTCCCACAATTAATTTTCCCGTGGTAACCGCTGGGGCCGGTGGATTTCATGCCCGCCATTCCCCCGCAGAGGCCAGGTCATCGCTGTGATGAATTGGTGCCGTATGTGATTTACTGAGATTAGTCAAAATTCCGGGAGTCCCCCGAACCGCGGTGAACAGACAAACGTTTGATGTAATCATGCTTTAATTCAGGTAAGGTTCTCCAAATTTCTATAACCCTTTAGGGACAGATTAAGCTTGATATGAGGGATAAACTTAATTCTATCACTATAGCTGGTCCTCCTGGGATCTTCATTTTGGTATTTCACATTACTGGCGGAAAGGCTGGAAATCGTAGTCGAGATATCCCTAACTAATCCATCGATGACATACTTGGGAAGGTATGATTATCTGTGAACGTAATGGGTGCTCTCGATAGGTTTGTGGCATGGATAATATAATCTTAAATCCAAACCTAATGTTACGCGTAAAACGTTAACTTATTGCTGCACTTTTTGAAAGATATAAAGCGATTTAAGTTCCGGATGAAAACATGGAGACGCTTTCTAAGTATTTTCGAATCAGACTGGGGACACACAGGAGTGATTAGGAGAGCGTCATCCCTTATAGTGTCCATCCACCTGGTTCAGAAAGTTGTCCTTCAAAAATATATATA
>NC_068989.1:18137927-18140440 GCF_001194135.2 Octopus bimaculoides
ATACAAGGTGGAGGCGCGTGGCTTAGTGGTTAGGGTGTGAGCATCATGATTGTGGTTTCGATTCCTGGACCGGACGACGCGTTGTGTTCTTGAGCAAAACACTTCATTTCATGTTGTTCCAGTCCACTCAGCTGGCAAAAATGAGTAACGCTGCGATGGACTGGCGTCCCATCCAGCTGGGGAACATATATGCCATGGAAACCGGGAAACCGGGGCCATGAGCCTGCCTAGGCTTTAAAAAGGGTGCATTTATTATTATTATTATATATATACAAGGCCCGTAACAAGGACATCATACCCACATCGAACTCACCAGCCCCGGACTTTCCACACTAATTTGTGTATCTGCGTGCATTTGTGTTTGAATTTGTCTCCCTCCACCTCATCACCGTTTGACAACTGGTATCGGTTTGTTTATGTCCCCATAATGTAGTGGTTCAGCAAAAGATACGAATAAAATAAGTACCCGAATTTAAAAATAAGTACTGAAGTTGATTTGTTTGGCTAAATGCTTCAAAGTAATATCCCAATATGTGTGCACCTGACAACAACACCCTCCCACACACATACCCCACACACACATACGCCACACACACATATGTATACACGCACACACACGCACAATCACACATACACGCACATATATAAGTATACACACATACACACATATTCTTTTGTTACTTATAACCACTCTTCTACACCCAGATCGCTTCTGGACAAATAATCATTAACACTAAATAGACGTGAATTTCTTTCTTTTTTCCGATTTCGCATGTAAACTCGTTCACATTGATATCTGCATATTCTTGACCGTTAGCTCCCCATTACTGCAAACAGTTTTATTCCCTTGCAGCGCTTCATTCCTATAAAACCATACGCACTTCCCACTCTTTAACTTACCATTCTGTCTTTTTTATATATATCTTCGTTTTGTTTTCCCATCATTAAAATTGAGCTGCCATTAACAATATGATTTTTTTTTTGTTTTTTTTTTTTTTGGAAAGCTGTAGAACAGAAACAAATTCAAATTTGTGAGAATAAACTAAATGTACTACATACTCTCTGTTTACACCATGCATTAAGTTATGTATTTGAACTGAGTTCACCCTCATCTTATTGTGTGTGTGTGTGTGTGTGTGTGTGTGTGTGTGTGCGCGTATGTGCGTGTGCGTGTGTGTATGTGTGTGTGTACATTCATAGACATAGCAATTAATATACGTACACATATTTACAGAGAGAGAGAGAGAGAAAAGAGGGAGAGAGAGAAAGAGAAAAGAGGGAAGAGAGAAAGAGAGAGACGAGCAAACTGAGACAGAAGCATATACATACATTATGATGAAAATTATGCAACACTTCCGGGGGTTTTTAATGATATAAATTATGTACCACGCTGAGATTTGAATAATTTAATTAATATTATGTGAGAAAATATTTCTAGTTCGTTTCTAAAACAAATCCAGCAGCTATGAACTCCCAAAACACGTTTATTAGATGCATGCTTCTTCGGTCAGGTTTAGAGCCAGCGCTTCATTCCGTTTCCACTACAGCTGCATGATAGCTTTACTCTCTCACACAGCTTATTTAGTAAAACGTTTATAGGTGCTAATTTGACAGATTAATTTGTTCAGAATCCCTTTTCCGGTATAAGACTGATGCATGATTCGTCTCCCGTGGGAGATCTGCACGTCTTTTTCACACACACACACACGAGTAGTATCGAATGTTACGCAAAAGTTGGCTTAACTATTTTATTAAATGGCATACAATATTGTATGTTGGTAAAGTTACTTTTCTCTATAAAAAGGTACTACTTGGCATTATCTCGTCCATTAAGCCAGTACTCTGCAACCTTTTTTTCACTTGCGGTACATTAATATTCTTTTCAAAGTTCAGCGGCACACCTGAACTAAAAATATAACTAAAAGTATAGGGGGAAAATTATATTCACTGCAGCACACCTAGTATCGTCTCATGGCACACCAGCGTGCCGCGACATACCGGTTGCGGAGCATTGCAATAAGCTATGCATTTGCGCCATTCATGACTCCGTCTCACGAATCCTCTATAAAAAAATTTTAAAAATTCAGTTCTCCATCCACGTCTTCGTATTCATCAACATCACTTTCGCCTCATCTATGTCATCAAATCGTTGTCGCCGAAGAGTTGTAGTTTACCAGATCCAGGTTGTATGGTGCCTGGAAGACCACTGAGCAGCCTAATGTGTGTGATCGCAAATTGTCAGGATGAGTAGATCGTATTCAAATTCGTAATCTAGGATGGCCTTCAAAATTCTGGGTTATCATATTTCGACATTATGGCATTCGTTATTCTGACTTTTCGGTCATGTGAAATTCGGCCTCGCATTCGACCTTATGATCATTACCCTTATATGTGCGTCTTCGCGCGCGCGTTTTTTAGTTTGAGTTTGTTTATTACTGCTTGACAACCGATGTTGGTTTGTTTAAGTCCTAGTAGCATAGCGGTTCAATAGAAAAAGATCAGCAGAATAAGCC
>NC_068989.1:18140463-18141488 GCF_001194135.2 Octopus bimaculoides
TGTGTGTGTGTGTGTGTGTGTGTGTGTGTGTATGTGTGTGTGTGTGTGTGTGTGTGTGTGTGTGTGTGTGCATGAGTGTATGTGTGCACATACATACATACATATATACATACATACATATATACATACATACATGTGTACACAAACATTCAACCACTATAAACAAATCATCTGCGTGGTTGTTCGATAAGAAATTGTCGAAGCCTCATACGTTATCTAACGATGGGAGATTCCATCATATATACACACATAATGTAGGGTATATATAACATGCAAACTGTTAATTTTATACCAACTCGCTATTAACTATTTAGCTACTTTTAAAATTAGGCTGTAGGGATCAAAAGGTGCAATTAGGAGAAACAGATCAAATAGGCAAAACTATATTTATATGTGCCTGTGTGTACATATATGTATGTATGTATGTGCATGCATTTATGTGTATGTTGTTCATACATACCTGAGTGTGAGTATACATATTTCTGTATTTATGTATCGTTCGTGGCACCTTTGGACATTGGAGTAGTTTCTTGTTTCATTTTTTTAAAAATAAATACAAATAAAGCTTAGGAAGAGATCAAAGTTGTATCCCATTGAACTAGTTTTCAACTTCAGCTTCACTTTGCTCCAGTAGCATTAAATTCATTGTCTGAAAAACGAGAAGTTGCTACCGTATTGATCATAACACTTAAATTGCAACTTTTAAGGAGCAACAATCGTTCTAACATTGCAAATAACCTATTCCATCTTGTCTAGATATCATTGGAAGGAGGCGCAATGGCCCAGTGGTTAGGGCAGCAGACTCGCGGTCATAGGATCGCGGTTTCGATTCCCAGACCGGGCGTTGTCAGTGTTTATTGAGCGAAAACACCTAAAGCTCCACGAGGCTCCGGCAGAGGATGGTGGCGAACCTCTTTCACCACAACTTTCTCTCACTCTTTCTTCCTGTTTCTGTTGTGCCTGTAATTCAAAGGGTCGGCCTTGTCACACTGTGTCACGCTGAATATCCCCGAGAACTACGTTAA
>NC_068989.1:18141498-18144689 GCF_001194135.2 Octopus bimaculoides
CTCGCGGTCATAGGATCGCGGTTTCGATTCCCAGACCGGGCGTTGTCAGTGTTTATTGAGCGAAAACACCTAAAGCTCCACGAGGCTCCGGCAGAGGATGGTGGCGAACCTCTTTCACCACAACTTTCTCTCACTCTTTCTTCCTGTTTCTGTTGTGCCTGTAATTCAAAGGGTCGGCCTTGTCACACTGTGTCACGCTGAATATCCCCGAGAACTACGTTAAGGGTACACGTGTCTGTGGAGTGCTCAGCCACTTGCACGTTAATTTCACGAGCAGGCTGTTCCGTTGATCGGATCAACTGGAACCCTCGACGTCGTAAGCGACGGAGTGCCAGCAACAGATATCATTGGTTAATTGCAAATATATGAGCGTGCCTCTCTTTAACGGACTTCTTAAGAATTTCATATTTTTGTTTTCGATACCTCCTACTGACCTAATAATTGTTCTCGCTTTTTAATGACGTTGACAACGCTTAAATTTTATTCAGCAAAAGGTTCTTCTGCTTCGGGTGCTTATTTCATTAAATTCGGTTTGTTGCAGATCATCATAACTATGAACAATAGTCAGAGCCGGCGCTAGGAAATGCGGGCCCAACTAGAGAACTGTCAATAGGGCCCTCTACTCTGCAAAAGCTGAAGATTGATGTTTTATGTTTCGTATAGTACGCCCAATCGCAGTCAAAAAGCGTTGAGGGATTGAAGCTCCACCATTAGCCACAATATTATACTAAATTTGAAAGCACATGGAAGTTTTAATGTTTTTGTTACAAGTCGAGCTGTGCACGGGGCCCTTTCTTGATGGGAGGCCCAATTTGAACAAATCTGTTTAACTGGTTTAAAACTGGCCCTAACCATAGTCACACCTGCAGAATCTGTATTTTAATTATCGTCTTTGAATGTAGCTTCAAACTGATGGTCATTGTTACAAGAGTTAAGCAAGCTTCATCACAAATAAGGTTTCTTGAGAAGAAAGAACACCACAAACAACTAAATAAAGACGATGAGCGCATCACAATTGACAACTGAAGCTAATATCCTAACCAAATTTAAATGTAATATTGACCCTATCATCGTTTATGGCAACTATATTTTTTTACAAATTAAGGCCGAATTCAGAAATTTTAATTTAAAAAGTTTGATAATTTTTTAGGTAGAAAATCTTTCATAAATTTTAATACTACCGCAGTTCCAGAATTTACTGCATTAAAGAACATTTGTACTCAAATATCTACGAGTATGCAAAATTGATTCATCTAAAGAAATACTAAATTTTTCGCTTTCACTTTTTATTAGTTTTTTCAATAACGTCAGTTATTTTCTAAACACACTGATGTTGAATCACCTACAATAAAGGAAAAACCATTCATTGATAAAAAATTGAAAAATAAACCTTTATTGCATTCAACTAATTAAGATACTATACCTTCTAAAGTTCCAGTTTATTTTTTTTTAAACGTAAAGGTCGTCGACTCTTTTCGAGGGAAGTTCGTATATTACAGTTGTACGAATTTCTCAGCAAACGTCTTTGTGAACGATCTTTAAATGGTTTAATGACAGCTTGTTTAATTACTCGAGCACTTTAAGACGGCCTTGCAATTGATAGTTAATTGGTTTTTAAATAATGTGGCCTGGAATTCACGGAAAATAGAATTTTCCAGGAATTAGGAACCCAGAAACATGGGAAGAGAACCCTTAGTATGTATATAGGCAGGTATGCATACATATGTCTATATATGAATGCATGCATGTATGTATGTACGTACGATTGTGTGTGTATGTATGTATGCATGTATGTACGTAAGTACGTACGTACGTACGTATGTATGTATGTATGTATGTATGTATGTATGTATGTATGTATGTAAATAAGCGAGTATGCATGCATATTACATATGTACGCAATTTACATCTGGACAAGTATGAATTTATTGCACTTGTTGTTGTCAAAGTGTCTTAGCAGCTACTTGAGAACACATTTGTTCACATATGTGCAACCACTCCCATCACGACCCACAAACATAAATAGATGCTGACTCCCTGTAGAGAGAAAAACACTCATCGAAAAAATAAAAAAGAATATGCAAAAAAACTTCAATTAGCTAAAATCCTGCCAGCAGTAGTACTCCCTCTCGAGAGTAATAATTGCAATTGAGTCGGAAAAAACAACCTCTCCAGAATAGTATGAAGTCCCCAATTAATGACCAAAGGGCCCGCTGAGGAAGACTGGGTCATCTCAAAAATTACACACAATCCCCGTTTTCTTATTATTTGAAAAATAAAATTAGATAACTTCATTAATCGGCTTACTGATCGATGAAAACAACAATCTTCACTAAGGAGTCATAGAGATGGTATGATTTCTACAGAAGTAATATTATTCTATCTTCGGTGACGCAGTCAGCTTAGGGAGTATTATTAAAGTAGATTCTCAATATATCCTCTCTGAATTAACTTTCTCCTCTGAGGATATCATTGCGGTAATTAATAAAGTTAAACCCAATTAGCAGTGGGCTCAGACAGACTCCTCGTTATTATCCTGAACGTGTATTGGCATTAATTTGCATATCTTCTTGCAAATCTCGGGAGAAAATCGCTAGGCTCAGGTTTTATACTTGAGCGTTTTCTAATTCAGTTTGACGTCCCACTTTTTCACAAGAGGGATGAGTTACCTGCAGTGAATTACTTTCATATCGTTGAAGAATTCGACAGAAAAGTGAAATAAAAAAAAAACTGACTGCCTTCTTAGAGAAAAACCATCGCCTACATCCCAACCGTTTTGGTTTACGTGGTGGCAGAGACTGTCTAACATAGCTTCTGCACAACTTTGAATGCGTTCCAAATACTCTGGGAGAGGCATCCAACATAAATGTCATTTACGTTGGCTTCACTATAGCGTTCGATAAAGTTGGCCACAGCATTCTGCTGAAGGAATTATCATATATTGGAGCCCATAGTAAGCTATCGCAATGATGGGAAATGATGCGACGCCAGTCCATCGCAGAGTTACTTATTTTTGCCAGCTGAGTGAACTGGAGCAACGTGAAATGAAGTGTTTTGCTCAAGAACACAACGCGTCGCCCCGTCCAGGAATCGAAACCACAATCTTACGATCATGATGCTGACACCCTAACCACTAAGCCATGTATGTATGTATATACATATACATACATATATATATATATATATATATA
>NC_068989.1:18146799-18150266 GCF_001194135.2 Octopus bimaculoides
TATATATATATATATATATATATATATATATATGGTAAGCTTCTCACAGATTCCTTTTACCAAATTCCATTTACAGGGTATTGATTAACCCAAGGCTACTGCAGAAGATACCTGTCCAAGGTGCTCCGGTGTGTGATCAAACTGAAGAACTACAAGGTCATGCAGTGAACGTCACCACACACACATCGCCTGTGCCTTTGTAAACTCAACTGATTTGGAACCACGACTGCTAATTAAGGCTTACATGTCAACTAAACTACTTATTATTTAGTAAGTAGGTAGTTCCGTTGGAAATTTCGCAAACACGAAGAATGTTTTAACAGACCAATTTAAGAATAGGCTAATACATTAAAAGATAAGAATGCACTAATAGACCAATTCTTGAGAATGCACTGATAGACCAATTTCTTTAGAATGTACTAACATATCAACGCAGCATAAACATTTGAGAATGAACTTTATCTTCGTGAATCAAGATGGTGTTTTACAATTTCGCTTACAAGTTGAAGGCAGCGAGCTAGCAGAATCGTTAGCGCGCAGGGCGAAATGCTTAGTGATATTTCGCCCGTCGCTACACTCTGAGTTCAAATTCCACCGAGGTCAACTTTGCCTTTCATCCTTTCGGAGTCGATAAATTAAGTACCAGTTGAACAATGGGGTCGATTACATCGACACAGCCCCTCTCCCAAAATGGCTGCCCTTGTGGCAAAATTTGAAACCACTATTTAGCTTACAAGTAATATATTTCTTCGAATAATCACAGCAACCTGGGTTAACGGAGCTCAGTCAACCACCAAAAAACAAGTTCTTTAGCTCTGAATGCATCTTCAATTATCCCATCATGCTGCTAAGAATTTGGATTGTGTGTGTATGCGTGTGTGTGTGTGTGTGTGTGTGTAGACGATCGAGCAAACTCCTAAAAATTAGTGTTAGTCTGTGTCGGCGAGATTTGTACTATGTAGTAAATTCGAAGGGAGCGAAATTGCCGCAGGCATCTGCGCGCCATGGATCCAAATTCTCAAGGAAACGGAGAAAGGAACGCTTCATATTCGAACTTAGTATCATTTAAACCCTGATAGGTTTAAATGAAGGGGTTTTCGCCTTCTACTTCTACAACTCCTCTTAGTTCATTATACCCTTATCTTTCTATTCCCCTCACACCTCATCTTTTCCCTTCACCTCACTCTCACCGTTGGCCGCTACTGCTGCTGCTGCTCCTATTCCTCCTCCTCCTCCTCATGCTATTCCTCTTTCCTTCTATCTCTCCTATTCTGTGTGTGTGTACATATACATGTGTGTGTGTGTGTGTGTGTGTGTGTGTGTGTACAGGGGTTGAACAAAATAACGGAAGCACCTTAAAATTTCAAACAAATTTCTTTTAATATGGGGTAGGACCGCCTTTGGCAGTAATTACAGCTTGAATTCTACAAGGTATGGACTCGTACAAAGTTTGAATTGTTTCCAAAGGCATTTTTGTCCATTCTTCAGCAAAAACAGTCTCCAGTTCTTGTAGTGATGATGGTGGAGGATATCGACTCCTTACTTGTTTTTCTAAAATGCACCATAAATGTTCAAATAATATTGTGATCTGGAAACTGTAGTGGCCAGATAAAATGTTCAACTTCACTAGAACGTTCCTCGTGCTATTCAGTAACAACTTTAGCTATGTGAATTGGTGCATTATCATCCTGAAAGATTACGTTTCCCTCTGGATAGTAAATGGGCAGGTTTGCTATCTTATTATAATGGGCGTTATTTTCGTCTGTCTGTTCCCTCTTCACTGCCAGGCAGCTGGACCAATGATTACGATATTTTGGGGGATTACAAAGACGGTCGTTAGGAAGGGTTTTAACTTTAAAAAGTCCGAAAGTATGACTATTTCGTGGATATTGATTTTTGAATTCATAAACTACCTACGCATTTTTATTACAAATTCGCCGACCACGAGTAACTCTGGATTTTCGTCGTATAGTTCGTGGTCCCATCGTAGATACGAAGAGGGTCGCGAGGGCGGTTGACAGCGAAAATAAAATGGCCAGACTTCTAGATCGTGTAGGTGTATTTTTACCCCTCCAATGTTTACACACGGCTAGTTATACGTTGCTAAGAGTAGAGCAACGTACTCCATTAATTTGAAAATTGGTGTCAACCAAACAAAAAACATCGTCTACAAAGAAGTTTTGTAATCATATTGATATTATCGAAAAGAAGATGATTCATTATTTAAATAAGGAAATTTCTGAACTTTGAATGTCTATGAGTATAAACAAGCATAAAGTAGAATAAACAACTAAAATAAAAGTTTATCTAAATAACATTTTTTTCTTAATACTTTTTATGTAGTGGTGAAAGGAAGATCTGGCTTTCGGTAGGAATGGTCCACATAACCATTCATGATACAGAGGCGGGGAGCTTATTTCCGTTCAGGAGTGAATCGTCATTACATGTCACTTAGTCGCAAACATATGTCATATAGCTGCAATAGAATGCTGTATAATAATGTACAATAATGTGATTTCTCTAAGACATCACCTAATAATCTATCAAGTCCATTTACACATTTCTTCATAATGCCTCCGTCGTAGATGGGTAGATTTGCTAGCAAGAATAATTCAAACTAAAAAAAAGTGAATTG
Organism: Octopus bimaculoides; assembly: GCF_001194135.2. Taxonomy (NCBI): domain Eukaryota; kingdom Metazoa; phylum Mollusca; class Cephalopoda; order Octopoda; family Octopodidae; genus Octopus; species Octopus bimaculoides. Next base: position 18,149,435 of record NC_068989.1, read on the forward strand.
TAAGGAAAAAATATTTTTAAAAAAGGTGGGTGGAAGTTGATATTGGAAGGAAGGGTTCGTGTTCAGTCCAAACGGTGTTTACTTGCGTTTGAAGAGAGAATACATAGCGCTGTTCAAGGTGAAGTCTGGTGTTGGTGGATCCATAGTGTAAGGCCAGACCGAAGACAGTGATGTGTGAGGTGGAATGGCTGGCAGAGCAAAAATGACGGGCGACGCGGGTATTTTTTCGCAGGCGGATATCCCGTAGGTATTCGGTAAACTGGTCAGCTGACCAACATATGGACAATCATAAAGGCAGCATTGAATGCAATAGACAAAATTAGACGAGATGCAACAAAAGGAGTTCCAAATGTGGAAGGTGTGTTGGTTAGTTTCAGTGATGGAAGTGATATTGGTAATAAACGAACAGGTGTGGCAACGGGGTCTTGAGCAAGGAAAGGGTCCAGTAATTGAGGGAGCTGCAAACTAGTAAGTTGCGTAGGATACGGGTGCGTTTGAAAGAGGTGGGTTAGGGAAAACAGGGGAGACGATGGAAGGCCCGTAGGATCTTCTGACGAAAGGGTAGGTTGGAGGGGGTGGAAGAGGAGAAAGGGGTACCGTAAGGAGACGAGTGTGGGGAAGGAGAGAGGGCTGTAGTATTATCAACTTGGCGAGCACGAGTAAGGGCGGCTTGGACAAGGGTGGAGGGGTATCCACAAGGAGTGAACAGGAGGGCCAGGTATTGATAGTGAGTTTCAAAATACCGGTCGCGGCTGCACAGACGTCGCAGATGGAGGAATCGGGAGTAGAAGATGGCCCGTTTGGTGTGAGAGGGTGGCAGGAGGAAAAGTTG
>NC_068989.1:18152003-18153822 GCF_001194135.2 Octopus bimaculoides
ATATATATATATATATATATATATATATATATATATATATACACTTGTGTGTTATATTGTATTATACTGTTTGGGATAAAGAAAGATTACAAATTCGAACCATAGTTCAGTTCGATATGTCCTTTGCTTGATTGCATAAATTAGTGGATTGGAAAATGGGTGTAATTACAACAGTGGAAGCGTTATAAATCATCGTTTTACTATCGTGCCTCGGTATGGAATAGGACGAGGCTCTTTAACGGTAATTTGGGTATGTGTTGGTAAAGTCAAAACTAGTTTACTCCATGTATTTAAGAATGAAAAAGAATGGCAGATGTTGTGGAATTTCTCTGTAAGAGAGAGGTTGCATGACTTCAATATGCTGCTCAATAACTGTGCTTTATTGAATACTGTTTATGAGATGCTGGTAATCAATCATTTATCTCTGGATTTCCAAATACGCTTTGAAAGTGACGTGGTGTTTTTCTATGTAGAGAGGGTAGCAGTAGCGGTTGTACTGGTATTCTGTATGCTCTGTGTAGCTTGATGTTTTGTTTGTGGAGACATCAATACAGTAAACAACCCTTTTCTCTACGCATTTTCCTTTTGATGAACCGAGCACTGTATTTCAGAAACTCCATGTCAACTAGATTTTCTTTACGTTTGCTTGAAGTATTTTTTTACATTGTATATCTTAATCATACTAAACTTTTTCATACAGTTGTAGTTTATCTGTTTTTTGATTGAACAGCTGAATCTGGAAATGTACAAGGTATTATACTATATTACATTTATTGTCATAGCGTTTTTTCATGGGAGTGGGGATGATAGTAGCTAGAGGTGTTTAATAGTAATTTATTGCTTCTTGTTATCGGCTATGTAATAAAACCTTCCTTTCATGGTCGATAATGAATTTTTTTTTTTTTTTTTTTTTTGCTGTGCTCTTACTTCACAACGATGTTTCTACGTTGTCACCCAAATTCCTAGAAATTGTAGCTAAATCTCCTCTAAACTTTACCAGAGATGTTTACTTCATTCAAAGTGGTACTAAATGAAACTGAAAAAAGTTAATAATTAGTTAAATCACTTAAGAAATACCTTAAGTGATTTAAATCACTTAAGTGAATAACCGCGTACATACCAGGAATGCCAATTCAAAATTTTGAAAAGCACAATGTTAATAGGCACTAAGTTAATAGGCACTACAAAGCACTGGATAAAAGTGGAAAGTACCAAAAAACACCTAAATATAAAAAGAAATCGCATAAAAAGGTGTAAATATCAAAAGATTTATATTAAAAGTTTCAGCTTCAATTAAATTAAAATGAAATTAACATCACTTGTATTTTTACTCCTTATGATTTTTGAAGATTTCCCAGTCAATTTCTTTTGATGTAGAAGCTGCAGTTTCACACGATTTATAAGCTTCCGTGGATCCAATTTTCTTTAACAGTTGGCTAAGTAGATTACAAACATAACTATTTACCACTTCGTTTAAGGCTATATTTGATATTCAGAATTTCTCTTTGTGCTTCTATGCTTAGACGGTTACGCTCTTTTGAGTTCATAAAATTCATGTGGATAAATATGCTCTCAAAATTAGCATTTGCATGTGGTAAAATGAATAGTGTTGAAGCTAACTTAGAGAAATGTTCAAATAGTTTTTTCCCAGTCGAATCACTTATATGAGGATACTTCAATCCAAATAGAAGTTGTCTGAAACGACTGGAAAAACACATTTTCTTGTCACAAAATTTATCTGCTTTAATTTTTGATAACAAATTCCGAATTAAATTCTGATTTCTCTTTAATGAAGAACTAACTAACTTAGGCACTAAAT
>NC_068989.1:18154555-18156691 GCF_001194135.2 Octopus bimaculoides
TTGTTTAAAACAGACATTTATTAGTTTTAAAAATTTAAGGACGAAAGTTTGCAATACACTCTAGGATTTTGTAAAATAAATTATCTTTCTTGCATCTCCTTCTCCACATAAATCCACAAAGATAAAAGTCAACCATGCCCAGGTACTTTCAATTTGTTGAGTCCCATCTGTTATGAAAACAAACAATTATAGAGCAAGTGGCGGCTACACTTCTTGTGCGCATGCGCAGCATCTTTGGTTACTATGGAAACAGAGTTCTTCGCAATCAACTATGGAATACGTGGTGCTTCTTTGCTTTGGTTACTACAGAAACAGACTTCTTCGCTACGGTGATGTCTAAAATATTCGCTTTTGATTGGCTAAAATACCCAAATTTTGCAAATTTTAAAGGCTAAAAACTTTTTAATTATGGATTTATAGGAAAGATGAATTTCATTCTCATAATTAGTATGCAAAACTTAATTCATATACCAAATTTGAAAACAACTGGAACAGTGATGAAAACCACAAAGTTCTTTCTGGCCTTGTGCCAAAATATGAAACCATTATTAGTAAGTAACTATAGGTACTTACTAATAATGTATAAGGTATAAACATTTTCTAAACTTATTTTCCCGCTCCAATGGAATTAAACCATGCGCGTATATAAGAAATAACTATAACATTATACTTCGTTTCTGTACCGATATACAAATCAAGTGAATAATACAAATTATTTATAGACAAAATGCACGCAAGAGAAAACCAAAAACAAACAAAATATAAAACATTTATTGTCTCTTTTATTCTCCCTACTTCCTTTATGTTCTCTACTTCTTTGCTTCCACCCCCTCCCCATTCTCTACATCTCTATCTCTAACTCTTATTCCCTCCCCCTCTCTCTCTTTCTTTATCTCTCTCTTTCTCTCTCTCTCTTACTCACTCTTTCTCTGCCTCTTCGCCTACATCACGCAGACACTTTCTGTAAGTAGGCGTCAGAACAGATACACATGCATGCACATAAACATGCTTTCTTTCTCTCTTTCTCTCTCCCTCTCTACCATTTCTCTCTCTCTCTCTCTCTCTTTCTCCCTCTCTTTCCCTTACATACACACACACACACATACACACACAATATGTCTTTCTCTTCCTCATCTGGAGATTTTAGAGTGATAGCAAAACGGAACTGACCGACTTTGTGATGTAAAATCCGGAATCCAAGCAATCTGGTGATAGTCTATGCTATCAATAATTAATTACTAGAAGTGTTTATAGAAATTCATTTTCAATGAAAAGTGAATCACCCGACATTTCGGTACGTTGCCCTTTACCTGAGAATGTTGTCGTTTTGGTCGATTGCCTAAAAAACATCCTCACTTATCCTACCTTCTCTCTGACGAAGAACATTAACCTGAAACAATAGATTATTTGCTCACCGTAGCTATTAAACTTATCAATTTCTTCTATGACTCCTCTGCAAACATGTTATTCTTTCTATTCCACCCCATCCTGCCTTCTGGCGAACTCTCTTCCATTCTATAGTTCTTTTACTACAACTAAACTATCATCACAACAATAACTACGACAACTACTACTACTGCTACTACAACTAAAAACCACATCATCATATTCATCATCATCATCATCATAACAAATACGAATACTACTATATTACTACTGCCATTAGAACAATCATTTCTTCTGAAATATTTACCATTGAAATCAAAACCGAAGCGAGACTCCGAGGGAGTCACTACGAAGTCCCACGGTCTGCTAGAAATAGCACCAAAAATCCCTTAAACTACAACCTTCCGTCGTCCAGAAAAGAAACACACTAGATTATGTGAGCCTGCGTTTCCCGTACCTACGTAAAAGACCACCACTCAGAAGAACTTAGATTGAAGAATAACAATTTTCACCCACAGGAGCGTTGTATTCTATTGACTGCACAAGTCGTCTTGGCCGCTAACTCCAAAAGTTTTATTCTCTCTGTTTATTTCCTCATGTTCCTTTATGTTGAAGAGCGTAGGCTCGAAACGTAAAAGACTTTCTCACCTTACCGAGCGTCAAACTAATACACTTCCTTGTTGTTTATACACCTATCTTCGTCTTCTGTTTTTTGTAAATTTCAGCTAGATATATATATATATATATATA
>NC_068989.1:18157383-18159242 GCF_001194135.2 Octopus bimaculoides
ATTTTTAAAGAAATGCACATAGTTTTATATTTATATATCATTATGATACATGTATTCATTTATGCTTGTTATAATATCAATAGGATCTTTTCTGTTTGGCGACCAATTTTCAATCTCTTCAATTTCTGTGCGTATTGATTTTATACTCGGTGTAATGATACAGTTTTATATGCTAATCAATGCCATGAAATTCGTTTTCGCCATAAATCAACAAGGAGTTAATAGCTTTTAAAGTTTGCAAATTTTGGGGTAATTTTAGACAGTTGTAAGACACAAACACATTTATGCCTGCTTCTATGAGAACTCTTTTGTCTGCGAGAAAGCACGTGTTGACAAATATATTCTATTCATTGAGGTGGTGGTGAGATGTGCTAAAAATAAGAGCTAAATAGGCCTTAAATCATGACCCCACCCAAATTTTTTGTTTTGGTTTTTACTTAACTGTATGAATTCCCGTGTGTAGAATTCGCAAAACTTTTCTGAAAATACCAAAAAAAAAAAAAAGTTATGAGGGTTATATGACAAGCGTAAAGCAGAATTCCGCCAGTAATTCATTTGTTTACAGTTGACAACACTTGCAGTCACGCGCAAAATGACAGCTTCCAAATCCTGTTTTCTGACCGAGTGAAAACTATCAACCTTTAAGCCGCTATGACTTTTAAAAAAAAAATTATCTGGAAAGAGTGAAATTTCTCCTGTGATTCGGCTTGGAAAATTACATTAATAACCAAATTTTAAAATTTTCAGTAAACTTTGAAATTTCCACAGGTGCAGCCAAATAGAAAAGATCCTATTGATATTCTTGAAATGTATATTCCATGTAGTATTGAAATGATCGTAATTAAAGAATCAAATGTAATACTTAAATTCCAGTCGTTGAGTTCTCCTCTGTGTTTGTGTATATATGTATATATGTATGTATGTATGTATGTATGTATGTATGAGTGGAGGCGCAATGGCCCAGTAGTTTGGGCAGCGGACTCGCGGTCATAGGATCGCGGTTTCGATTCCCAGACCGGGCGTTGTGAGTGTTTATTCAGCGAAAACACCTAAAGCTCCACGAGGCTCCGGCAGGGGATGGTGGCGAACCCTGCTGTACTCTTTCACCACAGCTTTCTCTCACTCTTACTTCCTGTTTCTGTTGTGCCTGTAATTCAAAGGGTCAGCCTTGTCACACTGTGTCACGCTGAATATCCCCGAGAACTACGTTAAGGGTACACGTGTCTGTGGAGTGCTCAGCCACTTGCACGTTAATTTCACGAGCAGGCTGTTCCGTTGATTGGATCAACTGGAACCCTCAACGTCGTAAGTGACTGAGTGCCAACAACAGCAAAATGTATGTATGTATGTATGTATTGAAATGCTAGTAGGCTCTTCAAGCAAATGAAGAAACCGGCTAACACTCACTTTACAGAGGTTCTCGATAAAAAGCAAGACGTTCCGAAAGTTCAATATGCAACAATTATCATTGTTATTATCCAAATGCCATTAATGGAGCTTCTGGTTCTTCTGTTAGAACTCAACTAACCTCCATCAAGGAAGAATTCTAATAGATAAAATGTGAAAGCACGCCCTCATTCCAACGGTGGAACTTTGTATCTTCATTAGAAACAGCTCCTTCCTTACAGGAAAACTTTGAATAATTAAAAATAGAAGAGAAGATACATACATATACACATACACACGCACAAGCACACACACATGCATACATACATATATATATAAATACAAATATACATACACACATAAGTACATACATATTGTGTGTGTGTGCGTGAGAGAGAAAGAGAGAGAGAGAGAAAGAGAGAGAGAGAGAAAGAGAGAGAGAGAGAGAAAGAGAGAGAGAGAGAAAGAGAGAG
>NC_068989.1:18159292-18159919 GCF_001194135.2 Octopus bimaculoides
GAGAGAGAAAGAGAGAGAGAGAGAAAGAGAGAGAGAGAGAAAGAGAGAGAGAGAGAAAGCAGGCGCGCGTGCGTATATCTTAGCAAGGACTCCTGTGGTGAACCCAATTTTCATGCTATTACATATTCTCGCTATTTCTACCTCCCTTCTGTCCCTATATCACTAACGCTAACAGGTGTAACATTAAACATGTGGAGGGATTGATCTAAAAACCAATTTCCCTCTCTCTCACTATTCCCCTACTATTTTTGTATCTCAGTAGTTTTATTCGTTTCTTATACGAATTAACTCGGCTTTCATTTTATACTCGAAAAGATACCATCTTTTTCATAATGACTAGTTGCTTCCTTACTTTTGTTCCTTTCTTTCTGCCACCCTCTACCCTCTTCCCCCCTCTCTATCTTTCTCTTTCTTATCTCTTAATCTCTCTCAAGGAGATAAAATAAAAAAATTAGAGACATAGAAAGGGAGATAGAGAAAGCGGGAGAGGAATGCAATTTATTGTTAGTTTGATACTTTTGGTGGCAGGACTGATTAGTCGGGCGTGCAAATATATATAGATATATATAGATATATATATACACACACACACATATACATATATATATATATATATATATATATATG
>NC_068989.1:18161976-18165073 GCF_001194135.2 Octopus bimaculoides
GCAATATCATATCTTCTCCACTACTTCTGTATTACGTGTCACAAAAGTGAAACAATAACATCTCTCTATTGTAATGTCAGATATTTTCATTTTAATAGTTTCACTTTAATACTGAAACTATTAAAACGAAACTATTATCTCACATATATACAGGCATACATATATATATATGTATATATAATACTAGCAGAGTTACCCGGTGTTGCCCGTGTTACATGCAATTGAAAAATTGGACTTTTCTGTTATATTTTCTCTAATGAACTGGAATACCTATGATTCGAATTTCATCAAAATTGCAGATGAGAGTTCTTTCCCTCTTTACACACCCTAAACAATTCTAATCATGACACATATATCCCATACTACTGATCTTTAAGCGCAGATTCCAAAATTCCAGTATTATGGAACCTATTAAAAGGATTTTGCTCCTGTAAAATGGGGGTCATGGAACTCTAAAATGTGGGAGTTAAGGCCCCTAGTGGGGGTGGTGTCTTAATGTCAACTAGAGAAGTTGAATTGTTGAGAATCTTTTTATCTATTGTTTGAATTTCTTTGAAATAGGAAATACATGTATGTTAACTGGGTTTGTAAGAGAGAGCAAAGCTACAGGAAGCCAAAAGACGAATGATCACAATAAGCAGTCAGCTACCCTACCCTACCACTCCCAATGTAGGATTCCTCACCATACAAGTGACAGGCACAGCCGTAAGATGCATTACGGATCTATAGCAATTGGAAGGGCATGACCCAACTCAAATAAACAACCAAATAACTTTACTCAACACTTTGCAACTGAATCAGTGGAGGCAAATATGCCTCTAATTTACTTGACAATTTATGCACCAAATTGCAGAAATCACAATCTAAGTATATCTCAAAGCAAGCTCTTACATTGTTGTACCATTGAATTACAAATAATGCTCATCTTTTATGCTCGAGTGACCCTACAGCTTCCAAGAGTACAACTGTATTCGTCTTTGCTTAGATAAAATGACTAAATTGTGAGTGTTAAGTCACCATGAAGGGGTCTTTATAACTTCTAAGAAGATGAAATTTTAGAAATATTACTTCATTTGTGTCTAATATCTATGGTTAAAATTTCATCAACAGCAAAAATATGAATTTTCATGGGGGTTATGGCCCTTGTGCGTAGGATATAATTTCCAAATTTCATATGTGTGTGTGTGTGTGTGTGTGTATGTATGTATGTATGTATACAAAAGATGGAGGTGGAAATAGCACAGAAGGAAATCTAAGACATTTCAATTTAAGAAGGAATTTGATAAAATGATTTTTAAAATTATATAAAGAAAATATTACTGGTTTTGATGGTGAATCTCATCTTATCAAATATCAGTAAAGAATTTATAAAAATTTGAAGTAAAAACAGTTTATCTTTTGTCTGGGGGTCAAAAACATTGTCTGGAGATTTTTCGTTGAAGTCTTCTTTAAATATAGTTTGGTATAGAGTTCAAAGTGTAAGAGAGTAAGAGAGGGAGAGTAGTTGGATAGATAGACAGACAGACAGACAGACAGAATTTCAAGTATGAGTTCTCGAGGGATATAAACAACATCGAACACACATACACAAGTTTTGTTTTGCTCGTTCGTGGGAGGGCTTCGCGTAAAGGCGTAAGAGTATATATTCTCTTCATATGCCATGTATTAAGGTACTTGAAAGCCAAAAACAAGTGAGATAACTCGCATCAGATCCCATTCAGGAGCGACAGACCTCGATGTTTCGTCATGTTGGTGACTTGTCAATACCGCGTACTCCAAAGGAGGTCCGATGCAAGCTAAATCGCTATGATTATATGCAAAATGATGTAAGAACTATCTGCTGGTTTGTCCCAACAAGTTATGTGTAGTTCGTGGGTAGGCCGCAGTTATAGGAAAAATTAGGTGGAGGAATTGTTTCGTAGTTTGTTGATCGCTTCTTAAGAGAGATGTACCTCATTTCCTTTCCAAAACGATAGCATTGAATATTGAATTAACGATGTTTTGGTTTCAACTCTATTCCTTTTTTTTTCTTTTTTTTTTCCTTTTTTCTCTTTTTTGTATCTCCTTTGGATGTAAATTATAAAATTATATGAAAACGTTTTTCTTGCAAAATTTCTGATGTTTTATTTCCATCTTCATCAAAATACCTGCTGCTCCAAGCACTGTAAAACTTTTTCACTGGTACTCACTTTGGTGGTAATTATTTCACATTCCTTCACTTACATGTTACGTCTCAGACTTCTCATACCACTCCATCATTTCAATCACCTTCTACACGGATGAATAAGGACAAAAATACATTCTACATTATTATATCTGATTCTTTAATTACAACTTTTACTAATTTTTTCTAGCATTAAATTCTACTACTATTATCTACTTCCTGACTATTTAGATATTTTTACAGTGTTCCAGTAAATTAAATAAATAATTAATTTAGTCTCTTTCGGGGTTTTCATACTGTTCTATCCGCACCGTTACACACACTGGTTTAAACTATCTCTGTTTAATACATTACTGTTGCTTACCATAACTTTTCAAATTTTTGTTTTAGTTATTTTCATTCTTTATTCTTCCATTCCTTTATGCTTAGATTTACCTTTACTTTCTATCCCTACTAACCCTCCTGTTTTTTTTTTTTTCACCATGTTCTCAATTTACATATTTCTTTCCGTGCATCACTGACATCACGTGCTCTCCATCCACTCCCTAAGGAAGACCTATAACTTTCTTTTTGAATAAGTCGGTTTTATTTTAATAAAATCTTAAGAATGAGTATCTCCACAATCAACCTTGTCCCATTGCACAATTTAAGAGGATCTAAATTTCCTAGAAGCATTATTGGGACTCCTACCTTCAGAAAAAGTTTATGTGGAGGAGTTCTAGGTGGCTCAAGAGAATTAAGGAACTCTTTTGAGTAACGGACAGCTTGATTTTCGTCAAGTACTGAATCAACTGACTTGTACTTCTTAATGATTGTTGGAATTTTAGTCTTTAATTCATGGTTAATCCTTGCTACTGTCTCATTTTTGGGGGAGCAAGAATTGCCCTTTCACACAACCATTTATGTAAATATATAATATATAAATATATATAT
>NC_068989.1:18166473-18174374 GCF_001194135.2 Octopus bimaculoides
ATATATATATATATATATATATATATATACACATGTATATGCATATACACATAAACACATATATGTACATATACATACGTGTGTGTGTGTGTGTGTGTGTGAGTATGTGCGTGCGTGTGTGTGTGTATAGCCTGCTACACAGTTTCCACCTTCCAGATTTCAGTCGCAAAAAAATTGTCAAGTCAAGACTACCATTCAAGATATTTACCCATATTGCCGAGTTACAGAATTGAACTTGAAACCGTTGAGCTAAGCCTGCATCGATTAAAGAGGTGACAGATATTGATGGCTTTAACCTGAGTTACAGCGCTGAAACTCAAAAGTATTAACACTGATGAGATATGAACGGTACTTACTTCAGGTGGTTGGTAATTGATAAAGTTTAGTTTTAGTTAACACATATCGAATAGAACATGTACTAAAATCTTCAAGCTGACTCTACTCCGTACTTTTTCAGGTATAGTGCATCTGGTACTACTTTATCCAACATGCTCATTTTTTTAATGATTACTAATAGTTATTTAATGGAGTTTTAGTTGCTATTTCTAGCAGGTCGAGCTATATGATAGAAACTCCTATATTGACTTATAAGCTGATCAGATTTTTATTGTTTAAAACTTTTTTTAATAGTTAAATCTGGAAGAAAGAACTGTACCTATTGACTTCACAGACCCTCAGAGACTGGTATGTTCAGTATAGTTGGTATCGTCGTCTTAACTGCAAATCGGTGTCTGTTGAAAATGACTGGCAAGAAAAGGAATTCCAGTGGTAGATAGACTTAATACAAGTGGCGAGAGGAGTGGAGACGAATGTGACCGAGATGGCCCTGGGTGGAGATCCTGAAATCAGCTGTCTCCGAAAAGCAGAGGTTATTGTAATTAATAGCAGTATGAAAAGCAGAATAAGAAGACATTCTGTCTACAGATCAGATACCTTGGAATGTGTTAGCAAATGACTCCACACTAGTTAGGTGGTCTATACAGTCGGCAAGTTAAAGATGTACTGGAATATTAAATAATGACCTTTTAGCTTGTAGATTGGTTTTCTTATTTAGTGTATCAGTTCAATGTGTAACTTGAAATTCGAGCTATAAATGCTCTTATTTGGCCTTTAGGAAATCTAATGTCGTAATTTCATGCATCACAGCTTCAGATAGTATTGCTATTGGTATACGTGGTGTGCCTTTGTATGAGCTGTTGTTGTTTAACCCCAGGTCAGCTTTGATAGAGAAACCCTAGGGTCAAAGGCATTCGAGCCATGAATCGTTCATTATGTATTTCTTAAGAATGTTTCGGGCCACATACATTGTCTGTGTATTTCCTTTCTCCAGAAAGAAAAGTGTGTGGTTGTACGTCTTGCGCATCAAGAATGTAATATAAATTAGACTGATGTTCTATGAGTTTACAAGGCATTTGCATCATATATAATGGGAGTAGAATGTGTGGATTTGATTGGTGTTCTGATTCTCATAAACTATTTGAGGGTTCATTGTGTTTAAATTTGGTCCAGTTTTCAGACGTTAAGAAAGGACAGGAAATACCTATCTTTAGATACGATGTTAATGGTTATGTTTATTAATCCATCATTTACCGAATTATCAACTTCAGACTATATGTTTACAATATTCATATCTACACTATGTTTGAATTGTTGTGATCTCCAGTTTTCATCAAGTGTCATATTCTTGTACTATTATGTATACAATTAGGAAAAGACAACTGATGATTATCAGTGATGAAATCTGCTGAAATTCTTATGTAAATGTAATTATTGTAAATAACCCTCTAAAGCTGACGTTAGTAGTCCTGAAATTTATAAACTTCTATAACAACTCACATAAGATATTTAGACATTTAAATGGTAGGTTTGGCTTGGTGAGATTTTCATCTTAACGATGTGTATCACGTGACAAAATGGCGTTTATTCCTGGCCACAAATATTAAACTTTCCATGTAGAATTAAAATATGTAAAACACGTGACAATATGGTGTTATGAGGAAAAGAGGGTATTTACATAAAATATCCAACAACTAGGAATGTTTTTAATTTGGCCAAACTGAAATTCAAAACAAAGGCTTTTACTTCACTCATTAGGGAACTCTTATACGCTAACGATATCACTCTGAAATGGGCTTGCCGTCTCTTGTATCTGTATTTGACTCAGCTTTTGATGATTTGTGCTTGAAAACAAAAAACAGTTGTAATATTTCAACCAGCACATGGTGCTAGTTGCGACCCCACTAAAGTTTTCGCTATGGTTAAGTTACTTGAAGTTGTTGACTCTTTCATCTACCTAGGAAGCTCTGTAAAACATGATGGAAATCTGGACACAGAAATACATCTGCGAATTAAAAGGGTAACACGATCATTTGGTGGTTTGGAGTCACGCATTTGGTGCCAATGGCATAAATAACAAAATTGGCTCTCTACAAATCGTTTGTCTTACCATCTATGATGTATTCTTCTGAAACATAGACGTGTTATGAAAGACATTTCAAGGTGTCAGAACGATTCCACCAAAAATATCTTTGCCACATTTTAAATATTAAATGGAGCTTTGGTACTCCAGACACAGATGTCTTTGCGTCTTCAGGTATCACTTCAATTAAATCAATTATTCTGAAAAATCAAATGAGATGGTCTAGCCATATTGTTCGAATGGCAGATGAACGCACACCAAACATCTGTTTTATGGCGAGCTTGCAGAAGAGAAACGCAATCGGTGTAAACCTAAAAGGAGGTCTAAGGACGGCATAAGGACTACCATGACATCACTTGTAATGGATCCAAAGGCCATAGAAACCCAACGAACCGACCGTGTGACAGATTGTACCGGATTACATATTAGCAACAGTGTTCAATGTGAACTGATGTAACATACATACATACATGTATATTCATGCACACACACATAAAAACACACACGCGTACAGCGTACAAATAGACAGACAGACAGGCATACGTACATATATATAAACACATTCGTGCGCACACAAACATATATACAAATATACAAACATGTTTACGCACAAAATGTACATACAGACAGACAGATACGCGCACACGCACGCACGCACGCACACACACACACACACACACACAACTTAAGTATATATTACAGTAACATCTGATATAATCTTGGTTGTTTGAAAAGGGACTTTTATGAGCCGGAAACAGATCTTTGTCTCCGTAACTCTACTCTTCAAACAGTAACATTTACTACTCTAGATAATATTTTACTTGACTATCACTTGACATCGTGTACAGCTCTTCATTTCACTTGGACTTAGAACACTACTTTTGATGTTTTGTCTTTTTTATTTATTATTCTATATTTGTCTTCAAGAGGGAAGGCAGTGCCCATGAGTTTTTATAAGGCATCCGACACTGGGAAAGGAGTGGATTCAATTTTTTCAAACTGGAGACCTGACCTGCCGTGGATGCTTGCTATAGAGTGGGCTCTGTCAGTTGCGTAAATAATAAGGGAGCAAGTGGAACGACCGCTCCCCTTAGCACATTTTTCAAAATTGGCGCCTTTTCAATTTTCGTTTAACTCTTGTTCACTTGTGCGATAAAAGTTTCATCTCTTCTTTTTTCTTTGTTAATTGTAGGGCCCTGGAAGATCTTTCTGGAGACTTTATTTGACCAACCTCCCGTGTTTTTGAACTGTATGCTTAATCTCCTGAGATGTGTTGGTGGCGGTTGACACCTGAAGAACCAAAACAGACCCCGACGTCATAACTTCTCGACACTGGACGATCCCGTGGAGTTTCATCTTTGTCGCGTCACACCTATATCACTAGTTGTAAGTTTCACGCATAATGATATTTTTACTGAAACCTAAAATTAATGAATGTAGAATACAATTACGTATATTATAACTATGAATCATTTCGCGTAATATAAGCCAAATGAGTCAAAAATTGTTTGGTATGTGTCACAGGAGTGTAGAACAACATCCTACCCAGGACAACCCACCCACCACCACCATCACCACCCCAGGACATAAACGCACCCCCAGGACAAAACACATACCCCCAGGACGGAACATCCCCTCAAACAAAAAAACCCGCACGAAACCCCTAGGACAAAAACCCCTAAGCTAAAGCCCCTCATTTTTTCTGGTTTTGAACTTTAACAGCATTGCAATATAATCTAAGTAATTTATTACTGAAGTAATCATGAAAAATATTATAATCTTTCTTTGCGTTGGTTCACTCCACATGATCATTGTTTGTCTACCTGAGTACCTGTACAGGGGGGATCACAATACTCGAGTACACAACACAATAATCATATAGAGTAAACCGGCACATAGAAAGATTACAATATTTTTCATGATTACTTCAGCAGTAATGAATTAATTAAATTATATTTTTTCTTCTAATCTTACTGGTTTTAAATGATATTAAAGTTCAAAGACAGAAAAAATGTAACTGAGAATGTTTTGTACGAGTGGGGTTTTGTCTGTAACCCGTGTCACGGCGCCTTTCTTTTCATGTGCTCGCTACCCACTAACTTTAGAACCTGGCTATGCTACTGGATTCTGCTAAAAGCACACTAGGTGCCGATGATGATGTAAAACCGGGTGACACATTAAGATTTGAACGCGGGCTGCAAAGAGCTGGAACAAACCTCGCAAGGTACGCAGTCCGCCGTCCTTATCGTTCTGCCAAACTACCTCCCTGGGTTGTTACGTCATTATCGATCTCGAAAAATGAAAGATAAGTCTGATGTCGGTGGGATTTGAAAGCAGCGTAGAGAGTTGAAACAAATACTGAGTGGCATTCCATCTAACATTCGTGCTGACAGAACTGTTAAAGCATTGGGAAAAAAATACCTTGCGATTTTGTTACGGCTCTTTATATTTTAAGTTCACATCTCGCTAAGGTTAACATTACCTTTCATCCATCCATTTCTTTTTCTATTATAACGGCAAGGTCTGGAATTTTGAAATGGGGCGGAATCGATTATATCGATCCCAGTGCTTAAATGGTACTTATTTTCTTGACCACTACGGGAGGAAAGGAAAAGTCAACCTCAGCGGAATTGGAACTCAGAACTTCAAAACCGGAAGAACTACCGCTAAGCATTTGTGTCCGACATGTTAAAGATCCTGCTAGCCCCCACCTTAATGAGCTGGCGGAATCATTAGCACGCCAGGCAAAATGCTTTCGTCTGCATTTACGCTTTGAGTTCAAACGCCACCAAGGTCGACTATGCCTTTCATCCTTGCGATAGTATAAGTACCAGTCAAGCACTGGGGTTGATATAATCGACTAATTTCCTCCCCAAAATTTCAGGCCTTGTGCCTATAATAGAAAGAGGTTTTTTTTTTCTTGTATTAGCAATACGGTTCCGTCATGGATAAGCTAGTGCGGATATTTTTCAAGATTTAGATGGGCTTTTTTTTTTTTAATCTGTTTTTAATTAGCTCAGGAAAGGTGAGTGCTAAGTTTCTTTTAATTTTTCTCGCATATTTAACAAATGAAATTTATTTTGAACAGTTACATATGTTCGACTAATATTCAACACGTGCATATCAATGTAACACCCCACTAAACAAGCAAAGATCCTAGCTTTTGCAAAAGAAAGAAAAAAAGAACACAAATATAATTTAAGAAAATATTAACAACCTGGTAAAATAATTTTACTTCCATTCTTTTATTTCATAAATATAAATATTAGTGAAGTTAGCGAAATTGACGACTTGCTTAACAACCAGAATGCGCTCACACAAATGTCTTCGCTGGCATCTAAACTGCGGACAAGTTCATAGTTTTGCATTTGCTTGTAATAACAATTTTTGAATATGAACAATTTGAGAATACACTTATTTAGCAATTTTTAACAAAATCAATCGCAGACTAGTACATTCAAGAAAAAGAAGAAAAAAAGGAGTCATCAATTTATGTAACGCCCAAAACGGAACGGGTTTCCTGATGTCCACAGAGGAAAACTAGAACTAGTCCCATCGGGGCCTTATCTCCGTCCATTAGTCTAGAGAAGAGTTACTGTACTGTACCCGGTCGTTAAAACTGAAGACGAGCCGAAGAAACAGGTCGAGTCGGTAGGTCACACTTATGTTGCAATACTCAGATCGACAAAATTTGAGGATCTCAGTGAAATATGTTAACTCCGACGAAGTCTATGTGTGTGTGAGTGTTTGTCTTCCATCACCGCTTGACAACTGGTGCTGATGTGTTTACTTCCCTCTAACTTAGCGGTGCGGCCAAATAACCGATGGAATAAGTACATGTCTTAAAAAGAATAGGTACTGAGGTTGATTCGTTCAACAACATTTTTCAAGGCGGTGCCCCAGCATGGCCACAATCCAATGACTGAAACAACTAAAAGATTAAAGATAATATCGTTTCCTACTTACACTCATAAGTTTTTACGAACTGAAAATATTCAGACCCTTTTCTTAAGTATGCCATCACTTATCTTCTTTATTTAAATCATTATCATTTCTATTTTGAATCTTTTGGGAACAATGAGTTAAATGTTATACGTTCAGGAAGCAATAGCGAAAGCCAATCCTCCGCTGACGAAGACAATTCATAAACATTCAAATTTATCTCCCTTGCTTGACCAAAACATAATGTAAGCTAATATATATATATATATGCAGCTCATCACTGTATTTAACATCTCATGTGATTATTTCTAATCTTGAAATCATTACAAATATTCAGACATTTTTCTATAACTGTTTAGAAACACTACTATCTAATCTGTTCGCTACTGTCAGAAAATCTCTCTCTCTCTCTCTCTCTCTCTCTCTCTCTCTCTCTCTCTCTCTCTCTCTCTCTCTCTCTCTCTCTCTCTCTCTCTCTGACACACACACACACACACACACATGAAGGTAACAGCTCTACAAGTTATACTTTCCTTTTTTTTCCTCACGACAAAACTAAATTTCATCCACTTCGAAACAATTTACAAACATTTATGTCGATTTATCTCTACGTCTATCACATTATCAGTCACGCACATCAATAGCTCCTAAACACCCCAAAAAGAATAATAAATAAATAAATAAATAAATAAATAAACTAAAATAAATATAAAAATCATTAAGGTAGACACTTGTCCTCTTGTTGAACCTGATTTTATGGTTTACTTGAAGTATTTCGATAAAAGAAAAAAAGTAGTACATAGGTGATAAGGTGTTTGTGTTTTGTGTTTGATGTTTACTAGATAAGTATTGTACTTAGCAACAAAGAAATACCCTTCTCCACCTCTATCACCTGTATGCTGCTGTTTACGTTTCCCTCCTCCTCCTCCTCCTCCTCCTCCTCAGAGGTTGGTTGGATAGGTTAAACTGGACTTATTAGATTAGATGTAAAGACTCAGGACACGGTTCTCTCATTTTATTTTCAGAACTAGTGTCTTCCGGGCAACA
The DNA here is from genome assembly GCF_001194135.2 of Octopus bimaculoides. NCBI lineage: Eukaryota > Metazoa > Mollusca > Cephalopoda > Octopoda > Octopodidae > Octopus > Octopus bimaculoides. The sequence continues at coordinate 18,173,882 of NC_068989.1, forward strand.
CTATCCAACGTGCATTCCATCATTTTCTTTCTTCTTTTTCTTTTTAGAACAATACACTGTGGTTTAAGGAAAAATTTTGCACCTATCTCTACCAGTTTTAACGAGCACATAAAGCAGGGGCGGGGAAACTTTTGGATCTATTTTAAAACGGGGGCGCCAGTATTTTCTTAACGAAACACTAACGAAACACTTTGAAACTTGGGACACTGGTAGAATGTGTCATATAAAACATCTTTTACTCTTAGTCTTCTTAACAAAAAAAAGGAATTCGCAAGTTATTCCATGTTAAAGTTGTCGTATTTCTCTAATTTCAACCAATCACTGACGTCTATTCAGCTCAATAGAGTTACTGCTGGGCGGTCATAAAAATGTTATTCCCTGTGACATATTTCATCCGGTTTAATCGTAATTTATACGCATATATTGTTTATATAATAAATTACGCTGTGCGTATCTATGTGTGTAACAATTTTAAAGTTCGGATTCTAGAGTT
>NC_068989.1:18175316-18177963 GCF_001194135.2 Octopus bimaculoides
TATGTGTTTTATAGTGAAAACAAAATTTTCATTCAAATGGCAATTGCCGGACGATTTCTGTTCGAGTCTAACCGTTTTAAGTCATAGTGGAAACGCGACCTATGTCGCAAAGAGACATACGAGTATTGTATAAATTTTATAATTGAAAAATTAATTATTTTTTGTGCATACGAGTATACCAGCCTGCGGGCGCAATAAAATGGGTTCGCGGGCGTAATTTCGCCCTCGGGCGGGGGTTTCCCTACCCCTGACACAGAGCACGCAGTGGGAAGAATTTTTTATACCAAAGGTCAATTGTAAGTGCGTTAAGAACCTGTAAAGCCGTGTTTGTGCTAAGGAAAATAACGAATCTCTAATTTTATTAATTCATAGATTATGCACGCAATTACACTAAGCAACATTAATTAAGAATGCATTAATTAACTAGATTTTTTATAATGCTTTGATTAACCTTATATAAGGGTTGGGTTATTCAAAGAAACATATTAAATTACTGTTTTAATCCTAATACTTTAAAGCTTAAACCGAAGGACATCGTCAGAGAGTAGTTTGAAATTTAAATATTGGTAAACTATAGCCCACGGACCATATGTTCTCCACACTTGACAAAGGGACTTCGGCGTACGTTCAAGACTGAATAGATGAACGGCTGGGAGAAATTGCTCAGAGAAGTCTTCAATATGGATAAAGATAATTCAGCTGGGTTTGACATATTGCATTGAGTCACGCTAATTTTAATAACTTGAAATTAGTCATGTGAGGAATTGTTAAAAAGTAATACCAGTCAAGGGAAGCAATTTCGAAATTCAAATAATTTAAACTTGAATAGAGACATCCTATAAGGTGTGTCTTACCTTTTGACAAGTACAGTGACTGAACAGTTTAACTTACTCGCGGACTAACTGGTTGCTTAGATGGCTGGCGCCCATGCCTTTGGAGCTTGATAATTTGCCTATCTCTCCTAGCATATTGTAGTAATCACTGCCCTTTGGATTCCGCACCTCTAGAAGAGGGTGGAAGGTGTCTTCTTCGATAAATGCAACCATCACTGTATGCTTCGCAACCACGTGGCTTATCTGTAATAATAAATCCATGTATAGTTCCACTGTTGGAGTTGGGATATTTTTCGTGGACAGCCCTAGAAATTGTCGCTCCATAAATTAACGCTGCGAGGAGTGCTCGGCTTGAGCAGGTATTGAATAATAAGAAAAAGAGAAAACCTTTGCTGCAATGCACCTAATTAGAGCTCAATATGAATAGAATATAACAAAAATCAAAGTGGATGACAGATTTTCGTAGGTCAAATTCCTTTATCATTGGAATACAATAGATTCAAGTTCGGGAATTACAGGAATATGGGTAGCCCCAATACGAATAGGATTAATAATAACATATAGATAAAGAACGCACAAGGATGAGCAACCGAAATAAAGCCTGCAATTATCGGAACCGCAATTTATGTCCATTGGGGGTTCCTGTCTAAGGAAAAACGTGGTATACAAGACTGAGGTTATAACTGCCAATCAGCCCAGGAAAGTATACATAGAAAGTACCACGGATTTCAAAACGAGATATAGATGACACATCAGCTCATTCTCGAACCCAGGAACAAAAAACGCAACAGCGCTGGTGACATATATTAACAAACTAAAAATACGAGATAAGGAATTTAGACTAGACTGGTCATAACGGAAACCACCTCATCTAAAACATATACTGGAAGATGTAAGTTATGTACGAAGGAAGCAATTAGTATACTCCGTACAGGCAAGAAAATTTTGATTAATAAAATATCGGACGTTATAATTGCATGTGGGCTACATTTAAGTTTTTTTAAAGGTAGAAAGTATAAAATCCGATCTTATGAACATCGACTTACTTTAATAAAATAATAATTTCTTCCACTTTGGTTAGATTTGATCAACTTAAAGTTTAAGCGTAAAATTCTTTATATTTTGGCATCTTAGTAATTCACGGGTTTAGCATCGCTTTCGAACCTACTAACCTTTTATATATAAGTTGTAAATTAACGATCATTGTAAATTGAAAATCACAAATATTAGTGAATTTTTAGACTGTTCCCACTAAGATTCTGCATATATGGATTCACCTTACTTTCATCATTTACGCTTTTTAATTATCAGCAATCCAACAGTCTTATATGGTTAACCATGTTTAATCAGAAATTTGAGTCCTCATTTTATATTATTTCATTTTATTTTTACAAATATTATTAATTTCATTTTTATTCGCAAAAATGTTTTACTTCTGAACTTTTTCCACTTCACAAAGCCTTTCTATATCATTACGATCTTTTAAAAAATACTATAAAATCTTTTTAGAAATATAACATTATTCGATATGACTTCAAGCTTTGTAAGTAGGAGATATTTTAATCTTTCTCAATTCCTAAACTATTTTAATTGATATCTATTTCTCTCGGATGAGAGAAATGCGGCTATTTGTATCGGCTGGAAAACTCGCCCATTATGAACGTATTCCTCGAAACGATCGTAAGGTTTTATAATACTGCTTTTCTTTGAACTGTAATATTGGAATGCTTGAAACCTAACAGCTCGATGAATTTTTTATGTATTTTGTATTCCCATGATAAAGGAACTTGACCTACGTAAATCTGTCATCCACT
>NC_068989.1:18182964-18189628 GCF_001194135.2 Octopus bimaculoides
ACATTAAGTGCCGACTACATAAACAAACGATTCTGAAACAATTAACCCTAACCCTAACCCTAGGGTTAGTGTTAGGGTTAAAGCAAATTTAAAATGAAAAAAGCAAATAAAACGAAGGTATGGAGATTAAATACGCTTTACATCGCTTAATCAGCCAAAGGAGTAAATGTAAACAACTGAATACTTGTCAGTGATTGGTTGAAATTATCGAAATAAGACAATTTTTAACATGAAATAAATTCGAATACAAAAATATTTCTCTGTTCTATAACACAAAATAGATAAGTATGCGAAGTTTGAAAGTCTTTCCGTACCAAAAACACTACGTAAAACATTAATGAAAAATGTGGCCCCCGTTTTAAAATAGATCCCAACTCATTTCTACAGTTAGTAAATGGGAGCAATGTGAAATAAAGTGCCTTGCTTTAAAAAAACTCACAAAACATAGCCCAGTCCAAGAATCGAACTCACTACCGCATGATTGTAAGCCCCGTGCTCTAACTACTGAGCCATGCGCCTTCACCATTTTCGGAACCGCTGAGACTTCTAGAGGGAGGAGGAAGTTATTCTCAGACCAGGAGATTTACCTTCGATTGCTTACAACAGAGTGAACTCCACTAAAAACACATTATTTGGTATTCAATATACCATTGCCTCATGGGACAGTCATTTTTAAGAGCCAAGTTCTAATATCTATGTTTGATGAGTCTGGATTAATTGTATTTTACTGCTCAGTTTTTGTATACGGTACAATTGTATGGAATATTTCTTCTTTAAAAGACGAGACGACTTACAGCGTGTATTGTTTGAATGGAGAAAAACTATTGTTGTTGGCATTTCTGTCTACATCGTAATCTTCCTGAAATCTGCCATTATTATATACGAACGTCTGTGGTGTGAGAAATTCCTTTTCCGACAAGGTAGTCATATTTCCTGTTTATATATTTCACTGCGACGTTTTATTTTCACATTTTCATTTCTTTTTAAACTGCAGCTTGTTATGCATTAATTACACCACATCCTGTACATACTACACCAACCCTTTCGCCCATGTCTTTTCCCCCAGATGTAGACTATACCCCCATGAAGACACCCTTTTCGCTCATGTTTTCCCTCCAGCGTAAATTATACTATAAACATTTGGTCTTACCCAATTATTCCACTTTCTAAGTCTCCCTTAGGCTTTCGAATAAATTAAAATACACTTCGTTTTTGGATTTGGTTTGCAAGATTTTTTATGTGATTTCGTGTGTTGAAGCATATTCTGTTGTGTCTGGGGAGAGTCATTTTTTTTTTTTCGTGCCTTAAAATTTAACACACTTACCATAAAAATAATAAGTGGAAATTTTAACGGTGAGTGTGTTAAATTTTAAGGCACGAAAAGAAAATGACTCTCCCCAGACACAATAAAATACACTTGTTTTTACCAAATTTTATGGAAAAGAAAAAAAATATATTACCGTATTTCTTATCTTTAAGCTCTAAGCTCAAATCCCGTTGAGGTCATCTTCGTCCTCTATCTTTCTGGAGTCGATAAAATATAGAACTAGTCAAGTACTGAAGGCAATGTAATCGACTCTTTTCTTCTCTGTGCCTATGTCAGAAACAATTATTTAGTTGGGATTCCATTGGAAGAATCGATTGTGTTGGTTAAAATGGTTTGATATTTTGTTGTTTTGATTCCAAATATGTTATGAACTTTAACCCATAAAATCCAATTACATTATGGATTCAAATCTAACAGAAGCCAATCTGTGTGCTTACTTCCGGGATTGATGAAATAAATACAAGTCAAATACTGAATCCCTCTTAGATTTAAGGCCCAGCATCTTTAGAAATCGTTATGTAATTGGAGTGGAAACACCACTCCTCTTTAATTCAGCACCAACCGCAATATCTCTAAAATATCTTAGCGTATTCGTACTTCGAACATACACGGTGAACTGAGAAAATTTGAGTTGTATATAAGTATTCATTGCCGATGACCACTAGATCGATATAGCAGTGGAATTTTTTTCTTTTTTTGCTTTTTACTTTTTAATATCTACTTTTAATGAAAACAGCAATTGCGGCAGACGATCTGGTCTCGTTCAATATTATAATGCGTCTTAGTTTGTATTACCATTGATTGATAAAAATAGACAAGCAAATAAAACCGTAGGTATGTAAACGAGCTGAGGACTGGATCAAAAGTTTCACGAGTTCAAATTGCGTCAAGTTCGACATCATCTTGCTGTTGAGAAAATTTTTGTCAAGTACTAATTCGATAAAATCTATTATTGTGAGTCAAATATTATTGTTGTTTAACCATAGGTTGACTCCTAGAGTAGACTTTTGATCAGAGCCTCCGAAAGAAATATTCGCTAAGTGCAAAGAGATTGCTTTCGGGCCTCACTTGAAAGTGGGTGAAGGGGCCTTCCTCCAACCCGTCAGAAATTCACAGGGCTCCAACCTGAATCTCTGGACAAATGTACCGAGAAAACCCCCACTTTCATAGGACCTGTCTATGATCAAAGGCATTTCAGCCATGACTTCCTTGTTTTTATGGTGTCTAAAGCTACATTATTTAATGTGGTCTTCATTTGGCGGGGGGGGGGCAGCTCAATAGCGATGAATAATTAATGATTTCTAACTTTGGCTCAAGGCCACAAACTTAATTGACTACTACTTATTATGGCTAGTCCAAATGGAGTAATTAACTGCAGCAACTAAATACGCGTATCACATGGTATATAGTCCAGTACTCAATTTTTTAACTGTGCCCATTACTTAATAGCAATATTTCTCCTGATACGAATAAGGCTACACATCAACTTAATCCAAATAGAAGGGGTATGATCTCAATGTATTAACAATCATCTTACATATGCACACACACACACACAGTGACACTCTCGACCAACTCGACTAACACTTCTACCAGTATCTGCTGAATATCCCCAATGCCATCACCGCAATCCCAATTACAAATTCTATAGCCTGCATAAGACAGTTAAAAATAGCAACCAAATCTTCCTCATCACACCACTATTCTCTTAAAAATAAAAAGCCGTGTCGTTTCGGGTTCAGTCCTCACTGCGCAGCACCTTGGGCAAGTATCTTCTACTGTAACCCTGGGATAACTAATGCCCTTGAGTGAATTTGGTAGGTAGAAACTGTGCCTGTCCTGTAATATATAGGCGGTGTGACAATAAGGAGTTTTTACTTTAGTTTTGACTTTGAGAAAAAAAATGTTTTTTTTTACAAATGTTCACTACCTTACAAAAACTAGATCAGCACAGCAAAAGCCTTCCCTAAACGCATTAAAAATTCTGTAACACATTCAGGACACTATTTCAGAAAATTATCTCCGTTCTCTTTTTGAGCATATAAATGACAAATTTAGCTGGACGAAAATGAGTAAGACAAGATAAAATGAATTTGCCTCCTCATTTCTCCAGAATTGTATTTGAAAAAATACTCATACACATCAGTATCCATTCTTAGACATCATAAAAATTAGAAATGCCTTAAAAATTTAAAATATCTAGGCCAAATGAAAGAGGATCATAGAAAAACGAAACATGATACAAAATTGACGGAACTCGACTAAATCTAAAAACTCAATATAAAATTACGGAGATGTACTTGCATATTAAGTGACCTGATCCGAGATCGTGTACTGGAACGAAAACAATTGCGGCGTGGAAGGTGTTTATAAGCCATTTAAGAAACACAAAAACCGTTAGATTCACTTCATTTAAATTCAATTTGTCAAAATATTTTCGTCGCTTTGAGACTGCGACCTGTTCATTGACAAAATTCTATGATGCAGCACGGAATTTTGTCAGTGAACAAGTCGAGGTTTCAAAGTGACGAAAATATTTTGACATAAATTAAATTTAAATGTTGAAGTGAATCTAACGGTTTTGTGTGTTTCTTAAATGGCTTATAAACACCTTCCACGCTGCAATTGTGTTCAATATAAAATGTTGTCTATATCTTCTTCACAACATACTGGAGTGTTTCTCTCTCTCTTCTCGGTATATTTAGGCACATGCAGTGAAAGAGAAGAAATTATTGAAATTAGTCATTACTCATTTTGCCCCAGTTTAGACATATTTTGAAAATTGAAAAATAATCAAATTTGATATTAGTGCGGCAGAAAAAAAATGACTCAGAATCCAACAGAGAAAGGAATATTGATTATTAATACGTTAGCTCCCGAGCCTCATTTTACGTTTTTTTTTCCCAGGGTCCCAATACGATATTTTAATTAATTTTGACATGAGCGGTGTGATATTTATTAAACTACACCATAGTGAAGCAAGAAACACATAGGTAGTGTTAGATACAAACGTCCCACGGGAAGGTCGTGTGGTACCCTAGTTCATATCACATTTTAGATACCTCACGAAATACCAATGGTCAATTAAAAATTTAGGGTATTCTCTATTGGATGATCTCGAAGTTCTTTTTCAAAAAGAACTATTTTGGTTTCCATGGCAAATAAAATATTTTTTCATTCCTTTCTGTTTCTATTGGAAAATCTACCAATTTTATCAAAAAGAACTAGCTATTTTTGTTTCAATGGCAAATAAAATTTTCCTAATACTCAATATTTTATTTTACCTTATTACATGGTAAACTGAGAAGAAAAACGAAGCGAAACGAAATATACAAAGTCTATAAAAACTTGTTCTCTTAGTGTACCAAAATCACAAATCAAAGCAATCGGAGCATTTCAGCTCTCATCCCATAGGAAAGATTTTAAAATGGCAAACTGGTGAATCATGCGGGACTCGCTAACATACCTCCACGACCCACCGGCAGGACGTGTGGAAGCCAACGTGTTAAGCACCAAAAATTATCCAGATATTTTATTACCAACTTCATTTACAATCGGGTCAAACTTTGAGGAAAAGTTGCCTTCAACAACAACTATGCTGGCCAATTTTTACTCCTAAAGATGATGGAACAGACCAAAATGATAATACAATACTTGCAATATCATGATTTCAAACAGGTAATGAGAAAATAACGGGAAATCAGAAATTATTCATTTAATCCCGGTTACTAATTTTGCCCCCACCCTATATATAAATATATATGTACGTATGTTGTTGTTTTTTTTTTTGGCGCCCTTTTAAAGCCTAGCTAGGTTCATGGGCCCGGTTTCCCGGTTTCAATGGCGTATGCCAGTCCATCGCAGCATTACTCATTTTTGCCAGCTGAGTGGACTGGAGCAACGTGAAATGAAGTGTTTTGCTCAAGAACACAACGCGTCACCCGGTGCAGGAATCGAAACCACAATCTTCTGGTCATGATGCTGACACCCTAACCACTAAGCCACGCGCCTCCACTATATATATGTATGTGTGTGTGTGTGTGTATCATATGGCTTTTTGTTTGCTTGTCAACCGGTGTTGGTTTGTTTATGTCCTCATAATCTATCGGTTCGGCAACAGAATACATATCAGACTTAGAAAGTAAAAGAAGTTACTGGTGGGGGGTCGATTTCTTCGACTAAAATCCTGCAAGTCCCTGCCTCAGCATGGCCGCAATCCAATGACTGAAACAAGTGAAAAAAAAAAGTAGAGTCCTAAATATTTTTAAAAGACGAGATGGTCACGGCTGGAATGCTTTAATGATAGCTCAGCAGAGTTGAGGCACAGCTAATCACCACAAACATTAGACAACAAGCTACTATACGCACCTATTGGCCACCAGTAACTCTAACCACCCTGTTATAAACCCAGCGATCCCTAACAACACACCATTCACACCATATTACAGAGAAAATCTCATCCCAGTGCGTGCGTGCGACTGTGTAACGCTGTAGGAAAAAAAATTGTATTGTGAATTTGTATTCAGCTGACCGAATTAAAGTGAGTGAATTTTGAGTTCTGTCAAGCATGGACACATCCGTGTCACGCGTGAATCGTTTTGCCGACCGCTGATTCAATATTGATTCGAACGCATCACAATGGATGTAACTCACAGAATTAGCCACTACTCTAACCATTCCTTACCATTGGTGTGCGTGCGCCTATGTGTGTGTACATATATGCATGTTGTATACACAGCGAAGTTTGTGTATTCGTACATTTGTGTAATGCATTTGTATGCCTGGTATATGAATGTACCTGACCTGCAAAAGTGGTCACTGGGGTTGTTTAGCCCCAAGTCAATTCTCCTTTGCAGCCCTATGATCAAATGCCTTCCAGCCGTGACTATCCTGTCATATTCTTATATACAGTGCACCCAGAATCATATTATCTAATGTGTACTGAATTTCGGGTAGGAGAATTGGCTGCTATTTCTAGCAGATAGTGTGATTTTAGAGAGGCTAATTTATTGGTCCAGCTTGTGAAAAGAAAGCCAGATGTCAGTGTTGAAATAACTAAATTAGAATAATATATTAATGGAAGTAAGGTAAACGGTGTATATGTGGCGGGAGTGGGTGAGATGTGGATGAGTTGATATATTTATTTAAGAGGGTAGTACTTGGTAGAGTTTATTGTACATCCCGCTTCTTGCTCTTGTATTCTGTTTGCATTGTATCAGTTTGTATTTTTAATTTATATTTTCCCAACCGTATTCTCAACACAGGAACCATATGGTTGAGAAGCAAGCTTCTTACCATACAGCCACGCCTGTGTGTGTGTATATATATATGTGTGTG
>NC_068989.1:18189728-18197328 GCF_001194135.2 Octopus bimaculoides
ATATATGTATGTTTATGTATGCGTACGTATATATATGTACGCATATATGTTATAGATGTGTATGTGCGTACGTATGTGAGCGTATGTATGTGCGTTGTTGTATGCGCGTTTGTATGCGTATATGTGTATATTTGCGTGTATGTATGTATATATGCATGTGTATGTATATACATTTGTGCATATGTATATATACTCATACAAATATAGATTTCTAAAAAACCTGACAGGTGTCAAACACGCGCACAATATCGGTGTCTTCGTCATTAGCGTGTATTATACTACTACTACTACTACTACTACTACACAGTGGAGGTGTGTGTGCACGTGTTTTGCGGAAGGGGAATTTTAGTGTTATTAAGTGCATGAGGTGACTCCGTACACTCATTAAAAAAAAAAAAACAGAAAAAACGCAGCTTAAAGGAAACTAGTGAAAAAATTTGTGAGAGTGATCTATGTACATTAAATGATAATTATTTGTATTTGAATGACTGTGAATGAATGAGTATTGATGTTTTTACCAAATTAAGTGTATCCACTATGGATCTTTTCCCTTTGGCCGGCACATTTAAAAAATAATTTTTCGTAACTAAACACTTTCAAAATTCGTATACTGGTAAAATGCGTCACATAAAACATCATTTACTTTTGTCCTTTTTTGAGAAAATTGTGTATTTTTGAAGTTATTTCGTGTTAAGTTTGTCGTATTTCGGTAATTTCAACCAATCAATGATGTCTATTGGGATGAAAACAATTACTGCTGTTGTTTGTCAACAACAATTTCCGGCGGTGTATATTTCGTTTGTCACTGTTATTTATGACATATTTCATCTCAGTTAGGTTTGTATGAATAAATGAGTGTATCTCAAGCATGGCACCACCCCAATCATTCGTGCATTTCTACTGCTTTTAGGGGTTTTTTCTGTTTTTTTAGCTACTATTCGGAAAAACATTTTTGCCCCCCTCCCCCTCCAATTTCTTCATTTTTTTCACATTTTTTCCGTAACTCTAACCGTAAGATCCCAACCCCAACCTTAACACTAACCCTAAAACCCCAACCCTAAAACCCTATCCCTAACCCTATAACCCTAACCCTGACCCAAAAACCCTAATCCTAAAACTAAAACCAGTACAAACGCACGAACGATGTCATAAATAACAGTGACAAACGAAATATACACAGCTGGAAGTTGTTGTTGACAAACAACGGCAGTAATTTTATTCAGCTGAATACACGTCATTGATTGGTTGAAATTACCGAAATACGTCAACTTTAACACGAAATAACTTTAAAAATATAAACTTTTCTCAACAACACTAACAGTAAAAGATGTTTTATATGACACATTCTACCATTGTCCGAAGTTTGAAAGTGTTTAGTTACAAAAAATTAATTTCTCGATGTGCCGTTCAAAGGGAAAAGATCCTCTACTATTTATAAATGCTAGTATGTGTGTGTACGTGCATATTTATTTATGTCTTCATTTATTCTAACATTGGGACTCCATTTCTTTTTTATCATCATCATTATTATTATTATTATTATTATTATTATTATTATTAATATTAAGTCGGCGAGCTGGCAGGATCGTTACCAAGCCGGACTAAATACTTAGCGGAATTTCCTCTTTCTTTACATTCTGAGGTCAACTTTGCCTTTCATCCTTTCGGGTCGATAAATTAAGTACCAGTGAAACACTGGAATCGATGGAAACGACTTGCCCCTACCCCGAAATTGCTGGTCTTGTGTCATTATTATTATTATTATTATTATTATTATTATTATTATTATTATTATTATTATTATTATTACTATTGTTATTATTAAGGTGGCGAGCTGGCAGAATCGTTAGCATGCCAGGTAAAATACTTGGCAGCATCTCATCCGTCTTTACGTTCTAAGTTCAAATTCCGCCGCGGTCGACTTTACCTTTCATCCTTTCGGGGTCGATGAAATAAGTACCAGTTATGCACTGGGATTGATGTAATCGGCTATCCCCCCTCCCACAAAATATCACGCCTTCTACCTTCTGCAGAAAGGATTATTATTATTATTATTAAGGCGACGAGCTGGCACAATCGCTAGCACGCCGGGCAAAATGCTTCGCGGCATTTCGTCCATCTTTAAGTTCTGAGTTCAAGTTTCACCAAGGCCGACTTTGTCTTTCATCCTTCCGGGGTCGATAAACTAAGTATGAGTTAAATACTGGGGTCGATGTAATCGAATCACACCCTCCCAAAAAATTTCAGGCTTTGTACATATAATAGAAAGGATCGCTATTATTATAAGGCAAAAAGCTGGTAGAATCGTTAGCACGTCGGAGAAAATGTTTAGCGGTATTTTTTTCCGACTCTCTATGTTCCGAGTTCTAATGCTGCCGATGTTGATTATGCCTTTCATCCTTTTGGGATCGATAAAATAAGCACCAGTTGAGTGCTAGGGTCGATGTAATCGACTTAACACTCTCCCTTAAAAATTTATAGCCTTGTGCTAAAATTTAAAACCATCATCATCATTATTATTAAGGCCGCAGAATCGTTAGCACGTTGGATGAAATGCTTAGCGGTATTTCACCTGTCGCTATGTTCTGAGTTCAAATTCCGCCGAGGTTGACTTTGCCTTTCATCCTTTCGGGGTCGATAAATTAAATACCAGTGAATGACCGAGATCGATGTAATCGACTCATCCTTTCCCCACAAAATTGCTGCCCTTGTGACTAAATTTGAGATTATTTTATTACCTACAAGGGGCCAACACAGAAACCATTATTATTGTTGTTGAAACCATTATTATTGTTGTTGTTAGTTACATTGAACCTTCTTGCAAAAAGCAATATTCTCTGTGTCACTGCTAAGTATTTATCTGTAGAATAACAATAACTGCTCGTTTCCGCAAGTCAGTTCTAAATTCTATTTTTCGTGTGGATATCGGCAGCTTGAGCCTTGAACGCGCTGTAAAATTGCCTTCGTAGTAAGTTGAACGAATTCTTGATATTTCGGTTGTTTCCGTACATTATCGGTTTCTGTTCTAATGTGTATATAAACACCAATACACACGTACTCACACTCGCTGATTATCGATTTCTGTGATTATCTGTCAGAAACACAATATGTCCGGAAATATACACATACACAGACACACACACACACACACACACACACACAAAGCAGAAATGAACTATTGGTGAACATAGAATCATGACATATATGTGTGTGTACACATTTCCTGTTTCCTGTTATCAAGTCGCACATATGACAACACATTTCATCGAATCCATAGAAAACCTATTATATATTCTAGTACTTTTATAACATTTATTTATAGTTATCTCACCTAACTAACTTCTTTATCGTCCTTAATGGTTATAATTAGTAATATTCACCGTCATACTCACTACATCGTACTCTTGAAATTATGATGTTAACATCACAAAAGGGAGTTACTGTGGAAACGATGAGCTATAAGCTGTTAATAAGTGATGTGACTATTTGATGACCGGATCAGAATGCCACATCCATGAGCAACACACGTTTGCTGTATCAGACGGCATGTCCATGAGTTTATCATTTGTTTCCTGTCGCCGATGTTATGCTGTGTCTAATTCTAATCTCAAGCCCACAGGCAACTTTCACTTCCCTCTGTTTCTTGCACAATGGCCCAGTGGTTAGGGCAGCGGACTCGCGGTCATACGATCGCGGTTTCGATTCCCAGACCGGACGTTGTGAGTGTTTATTGAGCGAGAACACCTAAATGCTCCACGAGGCTCCGGCAGGGGATGGTGGCGAACCCTGCTGTACTCTTTCACCACAACTTTCTCTCACTCTTACTTCCTGTTTCTGTTGTGCCTGTAATTCAAAGGGCCAGCCTTGCCACACTGTATCACGCTGAATCTCTCTGAGAACTACGTTAAGGGTACGCGTATCTGTGGAGTGCTCAGCCACTTGCACGTTAATTTCACGAGCAGGCTGTTCCGTTGATCGGATCAACTGGAACCCTCGACGTCGTAAGTGACGGAGTGCCAACAACAACTATAGTATCCTCTGTTGTTCTCCAGTCACCACCACTGAGGCTCGTTCGGTTTATTTCTTCTATTTCTGACACTTGTGTCCCTCTCACTCTTCAACAACTACTTTGCATAATTTTTACTTCCTAGCCCGCCAACCCACTAGAGTATCTTCTCTGCCCATGTTTGTCATACAACCGTCAAACTGATATCAGGAGGAGGGGTTGATCTCACTAATCTCGGAAGAATTGCGAGGGTCTTGGAATACCTAGAAATGCTGTTATTCAGACCAAACTATTAGGTGGAGTGGGAATGCAGAATATAATTTTCGGGAGCATGTCCATCCATAGGTCAAAGCACTTATTTCTGGAATCCCTGTCTATCAATAGGTCAAAATAACTCTTCAAGCTGTGTTTATTCATGAGTCAAGACACTTGACTCTGGAAACTGTTCATCCTTAGGTCAAGACACAACTTTATAGACTGTATATAGTTTAGTACATTTAACTATTGAAACTGTATCCAAGGTACTTAACTATCACCTATGGTAACCAACCATAAGTGAAGGTGCTTAAAACGAGTCATTGCCGATCCATGGTCAAAACAAACTCTGGAAACTATATCCATCCATCGGCCAAGACTCTTAGCTCTGGTTATTGTATCCATCTTTTGTTTATCTTTTGATTATGATAGTTCTCTGATGAGACAGTGGTTGTTTAACGGTCAAAACACTTAAGTCACCAGAGCATCTGTCCATAGTCAAGACATCCAAACCTTTAAAACAGTCTTTCTTTTTAATCTTTTTCAGGCTTGGGTTGTATGAGGGGTTGTATCCATAGACTACTTACAGTCCCTCCGAAACTTGTGAGATTGATATTGCTAATATTCTGCTTCAAACAATTCACAAACAATATCCTTACTATATATTTGATACAAATGTTGGCAACCACTGAGACAAATTTCTTCGACATACAACAGTGATCAACATACAAGAACCACTGATAATAATCCGTAGTAGTTGTTTAGTCCCTAATCAGTTCTGATTGAGTAAACTTACTGTCAAATCATGACCAGCTTATCTTAAAATGATTTTCCCAGGACAAATTACCCAAAGTTCCAGTGGTATCTGTCTATTTTTCTTTTTAATTGATAATGTATTAATTTAGGGAGATGTAGTTGGTATTATGTTAGCTTCATTGTTTCAAGTCATTATTATAAATATCGGAATAGACTGGCAGAATCGATAATATGCTTATCTAAATATGTTGCGGTTCTTAGGTCTTTTTACGTTCCGAGTTCAAATCTCGTTGAACTCGACATTTTCTTTCATTATTTCGGGATTGATAAAATAAAATCCTTCCCACTTCCGACCTTGTATAAGTGTCGGAAATCCTTATTATTTGGTTTGCTTTCATAAGATCTCAGGATGGTACATTGGAGTGGCTTAAGATAAAGAAGAAACGGAACATAATCCTCCAAATTTGAAAATATGAACGATGGCTGTGTGTGCATACGTCCGTGCATGCGCGCGTGCGTATGTGTGTAAACAAAAGAGGAAGTAACCACGTGATATAGTCTTGTAGTTTTTATTCGTTTACTGAAACTTCAACACTGGTAATACGTGTGAAGTCTCCGGTTCGATCCTTATGCTTAATGTCTTCGGTGTCTTTTATATCCTCGAAGTAAATCTACGTCTTGTAGTGATATTAGGTAGATAGAAACTGTGGAAGTCCGTTGTTGTTGATGCTCCGAGACAGTTTTCGCAGCGAGGATCTTCCCGCGTTTCAGTGTCCTCAAATGTATTAAGTATAACTGTGCACATTTTTATTTTTACCGTTGCTACCTTAGTGTGTCTCTAGTTAAAGGATATGTTATTTATCCTCAAATTATTACGTTTTTTCTCCTCTTTTATCTTCTAACTTTTACTTGTTTCAGTCATTGGGCTGTGGTCATGCTGGGGTGTCACCTTGGAGTGTTTAGTCGAACAAATCGACCCCAGTACACATTTTTTTTTTAAAGTCTGGTACTTATTCTATTGGTTTCCTTTAACAGACCGCTGAACTGCGACGAAATAAACAAACCAACGCAGGTTGTCAAGAGGTGGTGAAGGACAAAAACAAAGATATACACGCACATTACATATATACACTCGATGTGCTTCCACACACTTTCCGTCTACCAAACTCACTCACAAGGCATTGGTCGGTCGGGGTTATAGCAGAAGACACTTGCTCAAGTGTGGTGAGACCAAACCTGAAACCATGTGGTTAAGCCTTCTTCCTAACCACACAGCTATCCTTTCGCCTGTGCACACAATTTGGAACAATTCAGATAGTAGGGACTGACCAATAGATACTAATCAACATTATGCTATATTGTAATACATCTCTCTCTTTCTCTCTCTTTCTCCCCCCCCCCATTCTCTCTCTTTCTCTCTCTCTCTCTCTCTCTCTCTCTCTCTCTCTCTCTCTCTCTCTCTCTCTCTCTCTCTCTCTCTCTCTCTCTCTCTCTCTCTCTCTCTCTCTCATATAAGAGTAACTTACAACTTATAAAAGGAAGTCTTACGGACATTTACAACGAAACTTTCGAAAATGTTTCGGAAAGGCAACGAGTTAATGAAGGGCGCGACCAGTGTGGCTATCATAATTATTTAGGTCAATCTTAAGTATCTTTATCTTTTTACTTGTTTCAGTTACTAGACTACGGCCATGCTGGGGCACCGAATTGAATATTTAGTCGAATGAATCGCCTCTAGTACTAATTTTTTAAGCCTGATACTTATTCTGTCGGTCTCTTTTTACCGAACTGCTATATTACGGTGACACAAACATACCAACACTGGTTGTCAAGCGGTGATGGTGGGGGCGAGACGGAGACACAATGACAAACACATAGGCATATATATACTTATATACATACGACAAGCTTTTTTCAGTTTCCGTTTACCAAATCCACTCATAAAGCTTTGGTTGGTCGGAGATTATAGTAGACACTTGCCCAATGTGCCACGCGGTGGAACTGAACCTGGAACCATGTTGTTAGGAAGCAAGCTTCTTGCCACGCCCACGCCTATATTTATTATTTGCGTATATTATGCTTTTGCTTGTCGCACTTTTTGTGTGTAGGTTTTTAACGGTGCCACCTTTACACGATGTGCACGTCGCACTGTGCAGCTCTTAGTTGTGCTAGTTTTATCTACCTGTGGTTTAGACTTGTATAATCTTCACTCCATCTTGCATATTTTGCACATTAAACGAACTCCCGTCATGATTATCTCGTGTTACTTATCTAATATTACAATACTCTTTACTCTTTTACTTGTTTCAGTCATTTGACTGTGGCCATGCTGGAGCACCGTCTTTAGTCGAGCAGATCGACCCCAGGACTTATTCTTTGTAAGCCTAGTACTTATTCTATCGCTCTCTTTTGCCGAACCGCTAAGTCACGGGGACGTAAACACACCAGCATCGGTTGTCAAGCGATGTTGGGGGGACAAACACAGACACACAAACATATACACACATACACATACAGTTTCCGTCTACCAAATCCACTCACAAGGTTTTGGTCGGCCCGAGGCTATAGTAGAAGACACTTGCC
>NC_068989.1:18197831-18199169 GCF_001194135.2 Octopus bimaculoides
CTGTACACACATGATAGGCTCACACACACACACACACACACACACACACACACTCACACTCACATCAACTCTTCAGACTCTACCTCTTCCTCTCTTTCCTATTTTCTTCTTCGTGCTCTTGTTCTTCGTCTTCTGTTTTTTTTCGCCTGTTTTGTTGCTCCTCTCTATCAATCCATTTCTTTGTCTTTGCCTGCTCAACCCTCCTTCTGTTTTGTTGCCTCGCCTTTCTCTTACGCATCTCTCTCTCTCTCTCTCTCCAACATCTCTCCATATCAATCCTTTCTTTTCTATCCCTCCCTTCGTCATCATCTATATACTCGTCATTTTCTACAATCATCTTCATTCTATTTTTCCCCCCCTCTTACATACCTGCACTGTCCCATGTTGTTTACATCTATTTCAACAAACGTTAGTCCTTCTCCTACCTCACCACCTCCTGTGCAGGAAGTTAATCTCCATTCTAGAAAGTTCTACTATAAATGTCAATAGTCACTACATATCTCTGCTTTCATCTTCATCTTTTACTTTGTTTTTTTAATCACTTTGGTTGTTATAGTAATGGTGGTGGCGGCTGCGGCGGCGGCGGTGGTGGTGGTGGTTGAAGGGGTTTTGCTGTTGCTATGTAACCACCAAATTTTCCTTGATCACCCAGTCTACTCTACTGAAGACCTTCCGATCTTGACCATCCCATCTTCGTTTTTCAGTGAGAATGTATCTAGGGAACACTTCATTCATTTTACTTTTCTTCATTATGGGATAGGGTGTAGTTTGAAGGAGATTTGACTAGTATTTCGGAGCTAATCGGTGTGGCTGCTAGCATCAATTCTGTTCGAATTGATTTCATGTTCAGTGTATTGATACACTTCTATTGGCTAATGAATGGCATGAAAATCATTTTCGCTATAAATCAATAAAGGATCTTTCCCCTTTGAACGGCACATCGAGAAATTACACAATTTTCTCAAAAACGCCGAGAGTAAAGTATGTTTTATGTGACACATTCTACCAGTATACGAATTTTGAAAGTGTTTAGTTACAAAAAAATTATTATTTAAATGTGCCGGCCAAAGGGTGGAGATCCTCAATAAATTAAGAGTTATTAGCTTTTTAAAGTTTGAAAATCCTGGGTAAGTTTAGCCAATCGTAAGCCAGAAACATTCATGTCTGTTTTTATAGTAACAAGCGTACATATGAGAACTCTTTTGCCTGTTGCCATAGTAAACAGTTTTGAAAAGTCTTTTATCTGAGAGGAAGCGCGTGTTGACAAATGTTTGTTTACTCGTTTCTTTTTGTCATTGAGGTGGTTGTGAGGTGTGCTAAAAATAACGGCTAAATAAG
>NC_068989.1:18199519-18215811 GCF_001194135.2 Octopus bimaculoides
TGAAAAGATCCGAAATCAGAAGTATAAAAGGAACCTCGGGTCTTTTCTGTTTAGTTGCCAGCGTCAATTTTTTGTTCGAATTGATTTCATATTCAGTGTAATGATACATTTTTATAGGCTAATTAATGACGTAAAGTAATTTTCGTTATAAATCAATAAATAAAGAGTTATTAATAATTAAAATTTGAAAATTTTGGTAATTTTAGCCAATCGTAAGCCAGAAACATTCATGTCTGTTTTTATAGTAACAAGCGTACATATGAGAACTCTTTTGCCTGTTGCCATAGTAAACAGTTTTGAAAAGTCTTTTATCTGAGAGGAAGCGCGTGTTGACAAATGTTTGTTTACTCGTTTCTTTTTGTCATTGAGGTGGTTGTGAGGTGTGCTAAAAATAACGGCTAAATAAGATTTTGGGGATAAATCTTTTGAATTAAAGTTTATTTGCCAACATCTCGCTCCTGTTTTTATCCTTTAAATTAACATAGACATTTATTTACATGAAAGAAAATTACTGAAGAACTTTCTTATTCTTTCTGTTAAAAATTGTAATGTTTATCGCATGTAACGTTATTTATTGCATTTGCATGAAACACTGGTGGTTGTGAGGTATGCTAAAAATAACAGCTAAATAAGATTTATTTACATGAAAGAAAATTACTGGAGACAACATGTGTTGTTCACAAATATTGACAACACGTGCTATTTTCAAGATGTTGACAAAACGTGCAGTCATGCACAAAATGACAGCTTCCAAATTTTGTTTCCTGACTGGATGAAAATGATCAAAATTTAAACCTCTATAAATATTTTTAAATATTTTTCTGGAAAAATTGAAATAACTGCAGCAATTCAGTTTGTGTATTATTGTGCCAAATTTAAAGATTTTCAGTAAACTTTAATTTTTGGAGCCACTAGCAACCAAACAGAAAAAAATCCGGAACCTCTGCTGAAACATTAAAAAAAACATTGGATAAACTCCTACTGGTGATACCAGGCCAGCCAAGTATTCAAAGATACACTCAGGGAAGATTAGCTGCTATAAATTCAATCATAGACCAACTTCCTTCTATAAAGTGACAAGAAGTAAAAGTGAAATTCAACATTATGGAAGCCTGGAGAGGTGACCTGAGGGAGCACCTTCCATGCAATGGAGACATGGTTGAACTACCCACTTATTGTGTAGTCTTTCATTCAACCAGAATGCTGTAGAATTTTGCAGACAGGTTGAAGCCAGGCCACAGCAGAACAGTGGCTAACCTGAATTAATGAGGATATTGTAAATCCTCTATATGCCTAGCATATCATGTATCTTCACAACACACAGTCTACTTCATGTTGTAGTGTTCAACCACATTGATCTTGTGGGTGTGGGGTAGCAAAATGGACTGATCTATGATGCAATCAAGATTTATTGATTGGATTCTGGACATAAATTTGAAGATATATGAGAACTGTATGAAACAATAGCAAGGAGGTTCCAAAAGTAAACTGAATCAGGAGCTCATGTATACTGTAAATACTCAAATAATAAATAAATACTTATCTTATGGATCTTGGAAGGATGACACTAGAAATTTATACCAGATGGATTTGAACTCAGAAGGAAAACTTCTCACCAGCCTATTCTCACCGGAAATAACTCCTCTACTCTTTCTCTCCCTCTTTCAGCTAACATACCATCTTAAGAAAACATAAATAATGTAAACCATAATGCTCTATTTTCTTGGAGCTAGTTAGTTCAACAACACAATATTTTTTATGATTCTTTAAAGTCTGGAATTTCATAGATACAAGAGTTTTAGTTGTCTTTAGATTCCATTCTTTGCCCAGACAGTTCCTTTTATTTGATTAGCTTTTTGTCTGTCTGCAGATAAAATACCCACCAAACACTATAGTCTTTTCTTACTTTTGTGTGTGTATAATAAACAAAAGAAAGCCAGCTGTGCAGGATGAGGGGAGGGACCCCCACTTTCTTTCATATTATTTTTTTTAAAGAACTTTTTGTTTGTTATTTTAAAGACAGTATACAATTTTGGTTTTAATTTCTCTTTTTTACTTTTTATTTTATTTTTGTTTCTATGTTTACCAAAACAGAAGCTTAAATTTCTGACTAGTATTTTCTTCTGTTTATTATTTTCTTTTTGTTTTTTTGACAATTATTTTTAGTTTTCCCTAAATAAACTTAACATTAATCCGCTCTCATTTCAAAAGGGAGAAAATATGCATGTGTATGTATGTATGTATGTATGTATGTATGTATGTGTGAGCTTACGTGCATTTCTATGCAAGTATGTGTAAGTCTCATAGTATGTGCTTGTGTATCTGAGTGTGTATATCTGTGGGCTGGAGAGGTATGGACAGAGAAGCAGGCCAAGTGGTTAAAAAGTTTCTTTTGCAATCATGAGGTTCTAGGTTTGATCCCCCTGCTTGGAATTTTGGCCAAGTGTATTCTGTAATAACGTTAGGTCAACTCAAACCTCGGAGTGGTTGGCATTAGGAAGGGCATCCAGCTGTAGAAACTCTGCCAAATCAGATTGGAGCCTGGTGTAGCCATCTGGTTCACCAGTCCTCAGTCAAATTGTCCAACCCATGCTAGCATGGAAAGCGGATGTTAAACGATGATGATGATACATGTTGATGTATTTGTTTGTTTACATTTGTGCTCAGTTTTGTTATCACTTCTCCTCTTAACAAATTGTGTACTTACTTCTTACCTTCAAACATATCTGAGATATGTTTGAGATGCCTTACTTCAAAGTCAAGCTAGAGTTAGTGACAGCTGTAAAATAATGCCTCAATAATATATTCATCTAACCCATGCTAGTATTGGAAAATAGAAATAGAAATAAATAAATAAATTACATTTCTCATTAACTAATGGCTTTCCTTCTAATTAAGGATGCAATTTTTGTTGATTAAAAATTCTTTTTGGCTAATTACACATTCAGTCTGTTGACCAACACAACTATATTTATCGTAATGTCTAATTACAACCTGTTTTTCTCATCTTAGTTGTTAATTATGATGGATATTGATACATATATTGGTGCATGTTTGATCACATCAGTAAAAAGTTTGCTTCACAATCTCATGGTTCCTGATTCAATAACACTGTAAAGAACCTTGAACAAGTTTCTTTTATCATATCCCTGGGTTGATCCTTCAAGATTGAAAGTGGTCATGAGGAAATTGTAGAGAAGCCTATAAGATGGACTGTATCTATCTTCTCTTCTGGTAACAAACTTAATAAGCTACTTAGTTTAACACCAATGCTGGACCAGTAGGTAACCTTGGCAAAGGGCACTTTGTTGCAGACAGGTTACTGATTTGATAACACACATGTTTACTCCTCCTTTTCCTCTTACCTGTTTCAAAGATCTTTCACAAAAGTCATGAGAACTGCCTCTTTCTCCCCCTCTCACATACTCATAAAAAACAACAAGGTTTGATAGCATACCATTATGAGCATTTGTATTATTATTGTTGTTGTTGCTGTTAAGGTGACAAACAACGGAATTGTTAGAGCATCAGAAAAACTGCTTAGTGGCATTTTGTCCATCTTTACATTCTGAGTTCAAATTTCACCAAGGCTGGCTTTGCTTTTCATACTTTCAAGTTTGATAAAATAAGTTGGAGTTGAGCACTAGATTGATATAATCAACTAGCCAAAATTTCAGGCCTTGCGCCTATAGTAGAAAGGATTATTATTATTTTTATTACTTTTATATTTCATTTGTTTCTCCATTATCAAATGCAAACACTTCAACCACTTAAATCAGGATTGCAGGAAATGTTGTCCTCACACACACACACACACACACACACACTCTCTTTCTCTCTCTCACACTCTCTCCTCTCTCACACACTCTCATACACTCTCCTCTCTCACACACTCTCATACACTCTCCTCTCTCTCTCTCATACACACACTCTCCTCTCTCTCTCTCTCTCTCTCTCTCACACACACACACAGTCCTCTCTCACACACACACACACACACACACACACAGTCCTCTCTCTCTCTCTCTCTCTCTCTCTCTCTCTCGCACATTTTTATTTCATCACCCCCCCCCCATTGTTTACGAAGTAGATCCGGGAAAATCAGTGCCAATCTATCGAACCCCATCTCTTCCAGTCAACACTCACAACAACCACCTCTCTACTCTCTACTGCTATCTCTACTACCACTGACTTTGCGGAGTTTCCTTATAAGCTCTCTTCATTAATTGAAGCACTTATAATTGATAAGCATTTTGTTTAATAACTATAATTTTTCGCCAGGAAATAATTGATTGCAGAAGAAAGCCAAGTTTTTTGTTTATTCAGGTATACATACAGTTTTTGTTTTGTTTTGTTTTATACTTTCTTTTGTTACATAATTTAAACATGTTGGTTCTTATTTGTCTCATGATACCATGGATTCTGCACCTGATAAGTTTTCCTTTAGTATGTGTTAACAGAGCAGCATTAGTTGTGGCTGTAGTGGTCCACACATCATTGACAGTCCTTGCTATTGTGACTTCACTTGAAGGTACTGTCTGTTGATGTTGTCCTGGTGTTGTTTTTCCATAAAACTACTGTTCTTCATGGTAACAAGACTCAGCTTTTCTTTCTGAGCAATTACCTCGTTTTAAACACTTACTTAGAATGGTCATTTGCAATGTCCTCATTTCTCAGTGTCCATATCCAGTGGCTTCGAAATGAAGGTAGTGTTACCCTTTTAATCACTTGCTAGAAGCCAGCTCCCCATTTTGCAAGATTTTCAAAATTTTCCCATCTGATACCTAGTGAATTACAATGTTACTGATAGAGCAAGATAAAGAGGCTGGGTATCAGGAAGTAAGTCAAGATGTTATTGTTGATTACTTCATCAGTTTCATAGATGCGCATGATGCATCTTGCTGTATAGTTTAAACAACAACAATAATAGTCCTTTCTGCTGTAGGCACAATTTCCACCTTCAGCTCCTCTTCCCTACCACTATGGGGTCCTCTACGCAGTTACATGACTTGCTACGTTCAATATGTAGAGCTTACTGTCTTAAAAAAAAAAAAAAAGGAATGAGGCACAAAGCCTGAAATTTTCATGGAAGGGGCTAGTCAATTACATTGACCCTGAAAGGTTAAAAAGGAGAAGTCAACCTTGGTGGAATTTGAACTCAGAATGTACAGATGGACGAAATGCTGCTAAGCATTTTGTCTAGCATGCTGATTCTACCAGCTCATCACCTTGACAATGATGAAAATAATAATCCTTTCTTATTTTGGCACATGGCCAGCAAATTTGGTGGGTGGGGAAGTCAATTACATCAACCCCAGCGCACCAACTGGTACTTATTTTATCAACCCTGAAAGAATGAAAGGCAAAGTCAACCTTGACGGAATTTGAACTCAGAATGTAAAGTCAGAAGAAATGCTGATAAGCATTTTGTCCAACACAGTAATAATTCTGCCAACTTGCTACCTTAACAGCAACAATAATAATAATAATAATAATAATGATCTTTTCTGATATAGATACAAGGCCTGAAATTTGGGGGAGGGGACTAGTTGATTACATCGACCCAGTGTTTCACTGGTACTTAATTTATCGACCCCAAAAGGATGAAAGGCAAAGTCAGCCTCAGCAGCATTTGAACTCGGAATGTAGCAACAGATGAAATACCCCTAAGCATGTCATCCAGCATACTAACAATTCTGCCAGCTCACCACCTTCATAATATTAATAATAATAATAATAATAATAATAATAATAATAATAATAATAGTAATAGTTGTAGTAATTTATCACTTAATTAAAAATTCTATACATAAGTTTTTGTGACTAGTACTTTTTCAATAAATCCCTTGAGGAGGAATGATAAAGTTGACCTTTGTGGGATTTCAACCAGAATGTGAAGGATATAGACACTGTCAGGCATCTCATCCTACACTGTACAGATTCTGGCAACCAGCACCCATTACATTAACATAAGGTTACCAAGTTATTAGGGGAAAATTGTATAGCTGTCTAAATTTACTCTAATACAATATTTGTAGTGATTTTTTTTTTTTTTTATCAGCCCTGGATGGATAACAGGCATTGTCAACATCTGCAGGATTTGAACACAGTATAAAAATGACATAAACAGTGCTGGAGTATCTATTCCATTGCTCTACTGTTCATGCTACCACTTGACAAACCTACGAAATACTTAGCTATAATATCCCTCAGTTCAAATCCCCTTAAAATTTATATTGATTTTCATCCTTCCCAGGTCAATTAAATGCATACCAATTGAGTCCTGAAGGTTAATTAAATTGTTTACATTGTTCTTATTGATTAAGTAACCTTTTGTCTAAGTAATTATTGTTAGATCTACAAATCAATGTTATTATAAACATCTGCTTTTATAATCTGTGTTCAAATTCTTCCATGATCAATTTTCCCATTCTTTTGATTAGTGGTTAGCAAAATAATAAGTACCATTCAATTAAATCAACCCACCCTGCTCTTTAAAAATTTTGGCGAAGTGCCAATGTTAAAAAAACCATTATTATAACATCTAATAGAATTTGTGTAGCTTTTGTTAAGATGTATATCCAGTAACATCTACAGGCATAGGCACACTGGGTAGTTAGCCAGTGGTTCAGATCTGATCTATGCAGGCTATGGCACACTGTCAATAAATAAATATTGGGCCCTGTGAATTGATTTACCTGGGAGTCTATAATGCTAAGATGGCCCAGTGTTCAACTTTTAACATTTCTTAAATGCTATTTTGTTTATGCATTCAATAATTCATATTAAAATTTTGGGCTTCCCCATTCTTTATTTTGTGAAAAATATCTGCAAGAATTTCTTTCTAAATTACGTATGGAAAATATCTTGGTATATTTCTATTGTCTAACTGTTACAATGTAGCTGATACACACAAATATTTATTCTAAGTTTTTTTTTTTTTTTTTTTTTTTTTTTTTTTTTTTTTTTTTTCTTTGGTCATTTATTATATATTAAGTCATGAATAAATAGCGGTATTTGTCAGGTGGAAGCTGATCACATTCCTAGAAGATAATAACTGGTACTCCATGACATCCAGCTTGGCTTCCACTCAGGAAGAAGCTGCCTTACACAACTTCTGCAGCATTATGACTGGGTGTTAATGTTCAAACATGGATGTGATGTATCTTAATTTTGCAAAAGCCTTTGATAAGGTTGATCATGGAGAATGATATAACACAAACTACAGGGACTCAGCATATTCAGAAAACTGGGAAAGTGGTTACATGACTTCCTAAAAGACAGAAGCCAGGTTGTGGCAGCCAATAAGACCTTATCTAAGGAGACAGTAATAGTGAGGTGTGTGACTTAAAGAACTGTCTTGGAGCTGCTTTTGCTTATGGTGGCTCTCTTGGACATGACATTAGTTACACTGACAGCCACACTTACTTATTAAACCAACTATACAAAAGCAGTACTAGCAGTTAACGAACATTTTGATGCTAATTTTCTGCAGAAAGACTTAGATGCCATATATAAATGTGCTGAAGAAAATATGCAGGAAAATTCCAAGCCCTCAACTATCAGCCAGCTTTGGACCAAAAGGAACAGCAATCCCAGAGTCAAACGCAGTGCATGATCTGCGGTTTGATTTGAACACTGATGTCTCATTTCATGTACATATCACCAGGATGATGGCAATGTGTAGGTGAATGGATGGATGGATTCTGAGAACTCTCAGAACAAGGGACCAGAAAACTGTGTTGATTCTATGGAGAACATTTGTCCTCAGCTGTCTAGACTACTGCACTCAACTGAAGACATTTCCACAGTGTCAAATTAATAGCACGACTTGAGACAGTTCGTCAGTTCTACACTATGAAGATTTCATCAATGGAATGACTGGGTTACTAGGAGAGACTGACAGAATTATGACTCTACTTCTTCGAATGAAGGCAGGAAAGAACACACATATGCAAGAATGCACACTCACATACAAATGCATATGCACATGCATAAACGCATACACACTCTCCTTTTCTCTATCCCTCCCTTTCTCATGTACATGACCATGTAACTACATATATATTAACCAGCCAACAGACACATATGATGACAAACTTGGAGTAGAGAGGGCATGCCATTGATGAGGCTGTGAATAGTGGCAAAAGTACTTTAACAAACTGATTGATTGATTAACCAAGTGATTAAACAAGCAATTGATTAGTTAGTTGGTTAAATAACTAACCAATTGACTAGTAATAAAGAAGTGAAAATGAACCAATGTGTGTGCTTATTATTGGCATAATGACCCTCCCAAAATACAATAAAATCAGCTAAGATGTTTTTTCTAAAATAAAACCTACAAAATAATATTTATTGAACCATTACTATTTTTGCTGACTTCAATGTTTACTGGCTTATTACAGAAGTTGAAAGTAACCTGCTAACTATGTGGCTGAAACTGGTGGCTGTTGGTGTGGTGGCCTACGTTATTTACCAGATGAATGACATGTTTGATCTCAGTAAGTAATATTTGTATTTGTAAGTTATTTTGTAGAGTAGCTTGATCTTTCTTAAGAAAATATTTATGTGTGCATGTATGCATATACACACACTACACATACATAAATGTATTATACATATATATATATATACATATTTCAACCGTGTCCTTGCCCCACTAGTGGTTCCCCTCCGACATCCATGATACTTACTATTACTATGCTCTCTGTCTGTTTAACTCTTTTTCCTTCCCTTCTGGCCCCTCTAAATTTTTGTTCACTCTTGATATCAAAAGTTTATATACGGTGATCCCACACAATGAAGGACTTCTTCCACTCAAACACTTTCTAGAGCTTTGGCCTGACCCTCAACCTGACATCTCTACACTTCTTCATCTGGCCAAACTTGTTCTCTCTCTCTCAGCTGCTTCTCATTCGCAGGCGATTTTTACCAACAGATCTCAGGTGTGGCTATGGGAATGAAAATGGGCCCAAACTATGCAAACTGTATTGACATGACCTCACTCTCCTGCGAACAACTAGACTCCTTTCCCTTTTTTGTCCAATCCTTCCATCCTGCCCTCGAATTCTCCTGCACTACCTCTAACTCTTCCATCAAATTTCTCAACATTTCTGCCAGCATACACCACTCCCCTCTCACTACCTCTATCCACAACAAATACACTGACCCACACTCCTACCTTAACTTCTCCTCCTCCCACCCTACCCATACCAAAATCTCCATCCCCTACTCCCAATTCTTCCATCTACACAGGCTCTGCAGTGACAACCATGACTTCGAGA
Organism: Octopus bimaculoides; assembly: GCF_001194135.2. Lineage (NCBI taxonomy): Eukaryota > Metazoa > Mollusca > Cephalopoda > Octopoda > Octopodidae > Octopus > Octopus bimaculoides. The sequence goes on from NC_068989.1 coordinate 18,208,807, forward strand.
CCCAGTCTCAACTCATGGCTCACCATTTCCTCCTACGAGGATATCCCCTCACCACTATCCACACTGCCCTTGCCAGGGCACGATCTGTGGACTGTGCCTCTGCTCTTTCTCCTCGCATCCACCCTGCTGTTGCCCATCTCCTGTTCTCCTCACCTACCACCCTTCCACTCTGCCCCTCCAACGCACCATTCTCTGAGCCTTCCAGCGACTCCTGTCTGACCCCTCCACCTCGCACATCTTTCCCAATCTACTCCTTCCCTCCTTCAAATGAGCCCATAACCTGCATGACACTCCTGGCCCACAGTTTCTTCCTTAATCCCACCTCTCAGCCTGGCTTGTTCCCCTGCTCTCACCCACAATGTCGCACCTACCCCTACCTCCCCAATATCACAATCCTCACAGGCACCCGTCATCATCCCTATCACATCACCAACTCCTTTACTTGCACTTCTAGTAATGTCATTTACTGCATCTCCTGCTCTTTCTATCCTTCCCTGAACATTGGTCAAACGGAATGCCACTTAGCTGACTAGTTCAAGAAGCACCTCCAAGACATCAGACTAGGCAATGACACCCTGATCTCACACCATTTCTGCTCTACTGCTCATTTTCTACATTTGTCTATGATCGGACTGTTTTTGTGCAGGGGCCATCCGGACTCCTGCCTTCACTGTGAACAGGAACTAATCTTTACTCCTTTGCACCACATGGGCTCAACTCACCTCCTCTCTTCATCTGATACCAACCTCACCTCCTCTCTTCATTTGACACCAAACCCACACAACACTACACACACACTAGCACTGACCACTTCTCAGCACCCACACCATACACCGTCATTCACACACCCACACAGAATCTTCAATTGTATCACTACATATACACCACTGTATGAGCAACCACACACACTGTTTAACTCAGTACACACACCATCATGCACACTCCCACACCCACACAAGCACATAATACCTGAACACAGACAATATATACATACACATGCAATATGCATTAACACATGCAAAATACATAGACAAAGATAACTTTCACCAACATACATACACCATACACAAGCACATTCTTTGGTCACAGACACACACGTGCACACACCACATGAAAAAGTTCACATCAACTGCTACATACAACACATGCACACATTGCACACACATCAGTCACATCAATCACTTGCTCTTATTCACGCATACACACACCATTCTCCCATACACACACATGCACATGCACCTTTTCTTGTTGGGATCACTAGCACTATTATTATCCCCCTTTCATTCAACCTCTTTTTTTATTATTATCTCCCTTTCTTTCAACCTCTTTTTTTTTTCAAATCATTCACCATGCTGAACCACTGAACTCCACATGTTTTTTTCATTTTCTCTGTTTATTTTCTCTTATTCTTTTCTGTTGAAGAGTGTAGGCTTAAAACATAAAACACTTTTTCATTTTTCCTGAGTTTATACACCTGCTTGTTGTTCATACACCTGTCTTTGCCTTATGTTTTTCTATAAATTTCAACTATATATATATATATATATATATATATATAAGGCCCCTTTGGTCATGACTGATCATGGGATTACACCCACAAAGTTATCCTCCAAGGCACACGTCTAGGCAATGTTGTTTATGGAAGACCAACAGTCAGCCATGCATACCAGCCTCCCCTCTCCATGCCTCTAACATTATCCAAAGGAAAGGCAATTAAGATTGGTTTAAACTTTTTAATCTTGTCCAAAACCAAAGTAAAAAAATATGAACAATTATATGGATGAAAATTCTATATTGCCCATGGGTGGATTTCACTAATATATTTTTGTAGGTGTGTGAATCCTTGTATTTCTCAATACAATGAAGTTACCAAAAATAACACATCAATATTACCCCTGAATAATGCTTTGGTCAACAGCTCACTATAACACTTCTATTACAGTCTCAAGGTTTGTTTAGTGAAATTGTGTAAGAGAAAGAGAAGTGATGCAGAAATAAATTTGGACTTTAAAAAAACGATTTGGGAATAGAATGAGAGATTGTGAACTTTGGCATCCAACCTTAAATTCTAGACAAGAAATCATCACTTATGGTTTAATGCATCTATTCATGTTACAAAAAGTATTATCACAAATAAAAACAAAAGGAAAAATTCATGGTATAATCTCTTTCTACCAACGAGAACCTAACCCTAAATTATGATATACTCCAAGACAACTTATATCAACAACAGGGACACATTCTGCTCATATCATTTATTCATTTGTCATGCTCCCACTCATCGTAAGTCTATGAGGTGATACCAAAGAAAACATTCTGGTTCATTTTTTTGACATACACACAGACATCAGCACGCGCGCACACACACACCAACTAGATTATGTAATTGGTGAGAAAGCTATAAGAGTACAGCTCAATGTCTGCTATCACTAAACTTATTAAGAATAGTTAGTGGGGGAGAATGTAGAATGAGGTGATGTGGTTGGTGATGGTGGTGGGAGAGGGGGGGTCTGCAGTAAAAGAAAAAGTGACAACTTCTAAGGAACCTAAAATGGGATTAGGTTGAAAATGGTTGGGCACACCCAACTACTTGTTCCTGTGGGAGGAGGATGATTGTATGCAAATGAACCCTGCTAAGTAGGGGGGATAGGGAGAAAAGTGAAGTGGAGTGCAGTCACATCACCCTCATTCTACTGGTGTGTTGCAAGTTTATTGATTATCATCAACAATAAATAAATAAATAATAATAATAGTAATAATAATAATAATAAATTGGAAGTATTATCATGTACATTGTTTTGTCTTTGTATAAAAGATGGGCTACAGCAAATATTCTGCTCAATACCACAGATTTGCTTGTCAGTTGCTTGACCTTAACCAGTTGAGCATGTCCCTTGGTGGCTGACGATATGTGCATCTCTGATCATGAGCAGAAGTAGTGGGGGAGCATCATAGCCATGTGTTGAGAGGAATTCTTTGGGGTTTGGATAATTCACCTTTGGAAACATGGGTATTTCATTCAACATCCTTAACCCTTATTCAGGGACCTTTTGAGTGAGATGGACTACTCGACCTGAAGAAAATTCTAACTGGGCCACACCTGCAAGGTCATATACTGTTTACCTTGATATAAGATCAGTATGTCACGTATATATGGTTGTGATGCATGTGCCTGGTGTACCCTTATCAAACAAGTAGTCATGAGGGATATTCTGGGCTTCATATATTTTACCCGTTTCACTTTGATGGCATGCACTGCTCTCCCAATAATAATAATAATAATGATAATAATAATAATAGTTCCAGATTTTGGTACAAGGCCAGCAATTTCAGGAGATGGGGTAAGTCAATGACATCGACTCCAGTTTTCCACTGGTACTTATTTCATCAACCCCAGACAGATGAAAGGCAACGTTGACCTCAGCAGGATTTGAACTCAGAACATAAAGCCAAATGAAATGCTGCAAAGCATTTTGTCCCATGCAGTAACAATTCTCTCAACTCAATGCTTTAATAATAATAATAATAATAATAATAATAATAATGATAATAATAATAAATTCTTTTATTGGCCACAAGGGATTACATAAAGTTACATGAAGAGACAAAAAACAGGATGATACAAATGGATTTTAAAAGCATGTGAACAAAAAATAACATAGAAAATTAAACAAATAAAACTCCCAATGGAGGAGGCAGTTTAAAGCTACTCATGGAAAAACCCACAAAAGCCATGGGTGCCTGACCAACAGGACAAGAGCCCTTCTTTTATTTTCCACAGGCGCATGCTCAAAATCAGTCCTTTCACACTGGCCATTTTTTCAACATTCACCCACCTTTCAACAAATTTGCTAGAAGGCAACACTTCCCTCTCCACCCACACTTTTCAAGTGAAACTTGTAAAAGTTTATGAGGGCTTAATAATGATGATGATGATTTCAAATTTTGGCACAAGGCCAGCATGATCAGGAAGGGGATAAGTCAATTACATGGACCCCAGTACTTGACTGGTACGTAATTTATCAACACCCAGAAGGATGAAAGGTAAAGTCGACCTCAGCAGAATTTGAACTCAGAACATAGCAATAGATGAAATACTGCTAAACATTTCACCCGGTGTGCAAACAATTCTGCCAATTCACCACCTTGAATAATAATGATAATAATAAGGATAATCCTGTCTACTATAAGGACAAGGCCTGAAATGTGGGTAAGGGGATAGTTGATTTCATCGACCCCAGTGTTTCACTGGTACTTAATTTATCAACCCTGAAAGGATGAAAGGTAAAGTTGACCTCGGCAGAATTTGAACTCAGAACGTAAATATGAGTGAAATACTGCTAAGCATTTTATCCAGTGTGCAAATGACTCTGTCAGTTCGCCACCTTAATAATAATAATAATAATAATAATAGCAGGAAGAATGGAATACTGCTGAAGAGTACATGTCATGAAAACAGAGCTCAACTCAAAGAATATCTGCTATAAACCTTCTTGCAATCCCACTTACAGTTGCAAAATCATAAATTGGAACATTAGTGAAGTAAAGAAAATGGACACCAAAATCAGATAACTTCTGACCTGTAATAAGCTATATCACCTAAAAGCAAAACTGAATCACCCCCTATCTACCTTGTTGAAATGGAGGTAGAGAAATTATCAAGCTTGAGCAGTTATGCAAAAAAAATATCAACCATTGGACTCAAACAATACCTTAAAACTGCAGACAACCAGATGCTGAAAATGGTTGTAGAACATGAAAGGAAGAAAAAAAATTACATTCAGTTATGAAGGAAAATGGGAATTATACAGAAGAATTAGGAATACATGATGAAAATTTTGGTTATACTGCAATAAGACTGCAAATAACGCATGTTGGCAAAAGCTGAAGATCAGTGGAAACTGTGCACTAAACTGGAACAAGAACCACTGCACAGGTCGTATGTCCTCTGTAGCAAAGAACTTTACATAGATGAAACTTTCATCCATCAGTGGCTGGAGAGTTCTGGACTAATAGCAGAAAGTGAGGACTTCATTTTGGCTGTTCAAGATCAATGTCTTTCAATGCACAACTTTCAAGCTGATGCAATCAGAAAAAGAATTGACCCAAAGTTTCGATTTTGCAATGAGCAGATTATGACCATTGACTGTTTTGTTTAAGGCTGCAAATTATTGGCTCCCCAGGAGTATAAAACTAGGTATCATAGAGTAGGGCAGATCTTACAGCATAAAGATAAGGGGAAAAATGGTGCAGGAGATGAAAATGTGACAAACCTTTGGAATTTTCTTTCCAAAAGGATCAAGGCCAATAGACCTGATATAAACTGTGAAGGACAGTAAAAAGAAAACATGCCTGTTAATCAACATGAGTGTATCATCTGATCAAAATGTCTCTAGGAAAGAATTTCAAAAACTCAGTAAATAAATATCTAATAAATGAAATTGAACAAATGTAGCATCTTAATGCCTGTACAATACCAATGGTAGTTGGTGCACTTGGAATGATTAAAAAGGGGAACAGAAAAGTATTTGACCCAGATACGTGGAAAGTCAACCATGCAAGAAGAGATACAGAAGTTAGTGGTGACTGGCACTGTACATGTCTTGAAAAAGGCATTATTAATTGAAATATCTTGCTAAGACATTTACTATTTTGTTTATGCCCTTGTGTGAACAATTGTAAGCCAATCGATTGTTAAATGTGCATATTACCAAATTTTGCCTTAGATATCAGGGTGACAAACAGCAAGATACCTTGCTAGAAGCCAGTCTTCTAGTTTACATACTCAAAGGTACCCATGAGAATCTTTGATGTTGGATTGGACAATAAATCTTCCATGTCTTCTAAACAGTTGTGCATGAGCTGGTCATAGATTACTAGCATGGTTTTTAAACAAAATTAGGGAACGTCTCTTCTTAAATCAATACTTTACTAATCCCTCCTTCTTCATTCAATTCATTCAGTAGTTCTGACAGTTCTTTGCTCTTATTTGAACAACTGTGATTTGAAAATTCTGACAAAATGGTTGAGGCATGCTCTTTTTTGTATGGGAATATTTTTTAATGATTATTCATCTTTCTCTCTGTCTCCAGTAGTATGAAACTCCTGCTCCTTTTCCATCACTTTTTCATTGCTACTTGACAATGAGGCACACCACTACTAGTATTGATTGGAAGAGGGATTCTTTGGTTTCCGGATAATCTTTAGTTCAGATGCAAACAGGAGTATCCTGTGAGCATCAGCACCCATGTCCAGCTCTTACTGTTACTCTCAATGCTGTTCTTTCCCTTTTAACTTCTCCAGTTCCTCTTTACAGAAAGCTCTTAAATGATCTTTACTGCTGCATGTATAGCAGCTGGACTTTATGCCTGCATGGCCAGTCTTAAAAACATTTCTCTCCACCTCCATCCTCTATTATGAGGCACCCTAGAATCATTTTATGATTTTCAAGGGTCGGCACTTGTGCCGGTGGCACGTAAAATACACCATATTGAGCGTGGCCATTGCCAGTACCACCTGACTGGCCTTCATGCTGGTGGCACGTAAAAGCACCCTACACTCTCGGAGTGGTTGGCGTTAGAAAGGGCATCCAGCTGTAGAAACTCTGCCAAATCAGATTGGAGCCTGTTGTAGCTATCTGGTTCCACCAGTCCTCAGTCAAATCGCCCAACCCATGCTAGCATGGAAAGTGGACGTTAAACGATGATGATGATGATGATGATGATGAATGCTCATAAAGACACCATCTGACTACATTTTAGCAAATGTCACATCAGCCCCAATCACCTACTCATATTGTTCACCCAAAGTTACAATGATCGCACTGACCAGTACTATCTAATGATGTCACCTAAAAAAAACCACACTAACCAGAACAGTCAATTGATGACAGCTTGGTAAACCACCGACACCACTCATGGACCACACAATCAACAATATAGACTACAAACCACTTCTGAAGTATATTTTAAGTATCTTTAATTCAAAATGTATATATATATATAT
>NC_068989.1:18216445-18226461 GCF_001194135.2 Octopus bimaculoides
ATATTGAAGATAAATATGTTCATTTGAATTTATACGTTTTTGCGTCGTAACTCCTTTATTATTATTAATATATATATATATATATATATATATATATATATAAAAGCAACTGAGTAGCAAGTCTGTGATATTGAGCAGAGTATTTGCTATAACGATATTTCTGCTTCAGCAACTCAGTGCTGAATCTGTCTGAAAAGTAGTGGAAAATAGGTAAGTTTTGAAACCGTGATGTCCAAGTCAAAGTAAAGTTTGAAGTGAATAGTAGTCGTTGGTGGTTATGCTGAGAGGTTATATCATTGTATAATACTTCATTCCTCAGTATATATAAGCTATACCTGTTATGTGGCTTACATTAATTATTTAATGACTGTTACTTTTAAGAAACATTTAAAAGAATTTTTTTAATTGTCTAATGAAAAATTCTCCAAGAAAGGGGAAAGAAATGTTAAACTTTCTTCTGCCTGTCAGCTATTTGCAATGAGGGGATGACAACAAAACCATAGCAATGGAGTGCCACCCTGTTGGCTGATCATAGTTATATAAAACATCACAGCCAGAAATATGAGTTTTATATCCAGGTAGTGATTCTCTCGGTTAACACCCAAACAACTAAACAGTTGAATGTGAAACAAGATAAAGTTGAAATACAGCATTTTTCATAATGCAGTTTGGTTTCATATTTTATTCTAGTATATTGTCACAATATTATATTTATTTGTATAGGATCATACAATTTTCCTTTATGAAAACACTTTAAAATACCTTTCACTATGTGTATGATGAATCATACTTAATTTGATTTTTTTTCTCCATAAAATACCTTTGTAATATAGGAGTGTGTCTTATGTATCTGCAAATAAATATGGCACTTACATGCCAACAATTCCTTAGATATCATAAACAAGCTATGAACTAAAATTGATTTATTAGTAGGAAATATCACATGTTATATAACGTCTGTCAAAGTCTTTAACAACATAAATACAACTAAGAACTGAAACTATATCACAATCTTGGTTGTTTTACATAGAGCTTGCCATGTCAAAATAACGACAGAGCGGTGATGGTAAGCATACCCAGGGACATGAAAAACAAATGATAAAATTAAACTTAAAGTGAGGAGAATCGTTGGCACTCCGTCGCTTACAACGTCGAGGGTTCCAGTTGATCTGATCAACGGAACAGCCTGCTCATGAAATTAACATGCAAGTGGCTGAGCATTCCATAGACACTTGTACCCTTAACATAGTTCTTGGGGATATTCAGCGTGACACAGTGTGACAAGGCTGGCCCTTTGAATTACAGGCACAACAGAAACAGGAAGTAAGAGTGAGAGAAAGTTGTGGTGGAAGAGTACAGCAGGGTTCACCACCATCCCCTGCCGGAGCCTTGTGGTGCTTTAGGTGTTTTTGCTCAATAAACACTCGCAACACCCGGTCTGGGAATCGAAACCACGATCCTATGACTGCAAGTCCGCTGCCCTAACCACTGGGCCATTGCGCTTCCACAGGACATTATTAGACATCATTAAACCACATTTTTATGACACTAGTCATTATTAAACCACTTTTTTGATGACAATCACTTAACTATGAAGTTGATATATATTTTTTTATGAATCTGAAGTAGAAGGATAGTATCCATAGTCTTTTATTGCTATTTTTTACTCCAGAATCTTGAGGAAAACTATTTTAGTTGATGTATAATTTGAGTAGTGTTATGTTAATTGCTGGAGGGCAAACTTAGCAATGATAAATGTCTAAAAAAGTGTAGTTCTGGGGAGAAATAGGTTTGGATCAGATTTAAATGAGAATGGCACTTATTTAATAGTTTGAAGATGTGACACCATTGCAGTAATAGCATGGGAATCAGTAAAAGAACTGTAAGACAAGAGCCTCTAGTTTCCACTTTGTAAAACAGCTTATGTTTTTCCTTTTTCCTAATTAATGTCTATCTTTAGTCAGACAGACCAATGTAAGTACAATAACTATTAAGTTACTAATTTAGCCTGTGAAATCATTTAAACCATTTTCAAGCTGACCACTCACTGGTCATTTTCTCACCAAACGTTTCATTGCTATCGCAAGCAGTTTCAGCTGCTTTACATCCCTTTTTGAAATTGAATATAGGGGGAGGTAAGGAGTTGGTGAGAGAGAAAAAGAGATTCTGCTGAATAGGATATGGCAGATATGATTCCTAAATGATCTGGTATTTATTCCTGAACTTGGATAATATTAAATTAGTTATTGCCTAAATAACTAATAAAATAATAACAAAAGATTTGAACTCTTTTACTCTTTTACTTGTTTCAGTCTTTTGACTGCGGCCATGCTGGAGCACCGCCTTTAGTCGAGCAAATCGACTGCAGGACTTATTCTTTGGAAGTCTAGTACTTATTCTATCGGTCTCTTTTGCCGAACCGCCAAGTTACGGGGACATAAACACACCAGCATCGGTTGTCAAGCGATGTTGGGGGGACAAACACAGACATACAAACACATACACACATAGATATATATATATACATATATACGACAGGCTTCTTTCAGTTTCCATCTACCAAATCCACTCACAAGGCTTTGGTCGGCCTGAGGCTATAGTAAAAGACACTTGCCCAAGATGCCATGCAGTGGGACTGAACCCGGGACCATGTGGTTGGTAAGCAATCTACTTACCACACAGCCACTCCTACGCCTATGATAACTTTTCAGTATTATATAATTCATAACTTTTCAGTATTACATAATTCATTGATTATTTTATACTCTATGGTGGGCATGATTTTGTATAGTCAAGAATTAAGAATATCCAATCTTTTAAATATAGCTATAGATGTGATCGTTATAATATTTTACCATATCTTGTAGATGCTAGCATTTGTGGGGTTGATCAGCCTTACATCTCACCACCACTCATTCATTCTTTAAGTGCCAACATTCCAACATCAAACCACAACACTTCAGTGTTTTCCTCTACTATAGATAGGTACTTCCCATCGTCAGTATGCAACTCTCTTTACCAACATGCTAACCAATGCTTTGTGAGTGAATTTGATAGACAGAAGTTATGAAGTCTGTATTATATGTGTGTCTGTGTACATCCTATGTGTTTTGCATGGAAAAGCCCTGATCTACAAGTGTTGAAGTATATTGTCATTTCTCTGTCAACAAACTGTTCACTGGCACCTTGCTCTTAAAGATGTTTGGTATAAAAGATCCCTTATTTGAAAACCAAATCAGGTTTAATAACAGAAAAAGTATCCAGTTAATTCATGCTAGCATACAAAAAACAGATGTAAAAATGAAAGAATGTATGAGTATTATATGTCCATATCAACACAAGCATCTCCCTGCATGCATCAACTGATGCTCTTAATTCCAAACACTTTCAGCTTACTTGCATGCTATCTTTCATGCTGGCTAATATTATACAGCTAATGATGTCTCATTTCTCTTCACAACATATCTTCAGTCAGTCCTTATGTTACACCTCTATGCAGCTTCATACTTTTTTACAGCAGAACCCTCTACCATAGAAAAAAATTACAATATCATTTTTGGTTGTGAACCAAAGATAGCTGGTGGTGGTAGTGGGGAGATGATGTTTCTTTCTTTTTTTTAATGAAATAACATTAGTTTTAGTTCTGTTTAGTGTGTAATATAGACACACACACATGTAATGCACCACACACATACACAAATATACATATACACACGCAAGTATTTGCATATATATAGTCATCCATGCATTTAGCTATATAATTAAATACTGAAGTATTAATCGTAATAAGATAGAACTTCACATAGCATGGAAATAGACATTAAATGTCTAAATTACAAACAGACATTTTCAGCTTTCTGAATACTTTTCAAAATAAATTTTGCAACACAGTAATGGCTGGCGCCTAATCTACTAAAAGTAAGATGTAAGAGGAACACAAGCACTTCTTTCTTCCACCCTTCATTATCATTTTTAAATTGGTTTGCCTCCCTTTTTTTCCTCATTACAATTCTGTTGAATTGAAAGGCTGAATTCACCCTGCTTTGATTGCAACTAAAAACTGTAACAAATGAGTTAACATAAAACATTTACCCTGGATCTCTGTCTACATTGTTCAAATACTGATGTTGGTATAGGCGGTGGTAACAACAGCTTATTGCATTTTCCACAAAACATTACAAAGTCACATTAGAAAAACAGTTAGGGTCTATGAAGAATGAATTGTGATAAAAACAGAAAAAAAAAATGATTTCTTTTATTTACAACAGGGTCTCCAATGAGAGGGTACTACAAGGACCACTTATAATTTGTGTGGGAGTTTACATAAAAATGGTGATAATATACAAAATAGATGAATACTTGTATGATGCCTTGATACAGGAGGGCATCCAGCTAGAGCTGATCAAGGAACCACACAGATCCAGGACCACCTGGACCACTAAGGGCATGAACCTTCATCCAACTGTTTTTCTCCTAGTTACAGGTGCATATGTAGAGTAACTCTTATGAAAAATCAAAAAGTTTCTGGAGGAGAGCACTTCACTCTTATTTTCCCTTTCAAGTGGAACTTGAAAAAGTCAATGAGGACTTGACTGAAGAGAAAAGTGTCTACCCTTAATCCTTTCAGCTTTGTCCACCACATAAACTCTTTCATTGAAGACACCAGCCACCAGAAGAAAACAGCCCTGCCCAGCCTTATTAAAGGAGAGTGGTGGTGGGGCAATCTTGACAATGGACTCAGCCAGTAACCAGATCCATCCTACATGTGCAGCAGCTGTTTGACATAACTCTATAAGTCAGTAATACTTAGACACTGCACAAGTGCATGTTGCATGGTTTCTTCACTCTTCGCACTTATCTGACAGTCTTACTTGGCAGCTCTTCTGTACCTGTAGTATTTATCTCGAACTGCCAATGCCTCTGGTAATACTTTCAAACCAAGAATTTCTGGAAGTTATCCATTGCAGTTCTTGGTTCAAAAGTTCTCCAGAATAGACCAGCCAGTTTATCCTCCCCAATACTTAGTCTCACCAAGAATGTAATTGCTCTAACCCAGCACAAAGTTCTCTATATATTGCTAAAGTGGAAATTTCATCAACCACATTGCCCAAATAACTGAATGCAATGCGTGCCTGATAACATTCCAGGTGCCAGGCACCCAATTTTCATCTTTTCTTGACCCAGGAGTGCAGCTCAAAGAGACGAGCTGCAGGAAGTGTGCCTTACAAACAGGGGCCATCCCAGCTCACCATTCAGGAAACTCTGTGGATAGCATAGCCTTATCACATGTCTGTATCTCAGCAATTGGAAGAAGTTTCTTAAATTGAACTTAATACTTGATTGATCCTTATTTTATTGATCTTCAAAATATGACAATCAAAGTCAATGCAATACTGGAAGGATTTGAATTTGGCATGTAAACGAATTGAGCTAAACTCAGTTTTTTCGTCGGACACTCAGCTGAATTTGCCACCCTATATTCAACTGATTTTACTATTCTCCACCTTTCTTAAAAAGGACTTCAATAATAGCAATTTTTACTTGGTGCCATCTAATTGGCCCCATATATTTTGTAGTAAGGATACATTGTTTAATCACTCTCAGTATTAGATTGGAACTTATTTTCTCAAGCCCACAATGGTGGAAGATTTGAACTCAGAACATAAAAGAATGTAACTAAGTATTGCTGTACTAAAAATTCTATATAGCAGAGGTATGGTTCTTGCCTGTCATGTTAATGACCTTGATTGAATTCTTGCTTGAAACTAGTAATTCCGTCAGACATCTTTGTAGAATTAACAGGCATATTGATCTGTAAGCCTCACTGCAAAACAGAATATATTTTGCCAAATTCAAGGTTGTGGATTAATATTATTGACACTGAGATTTTAATTTTAAGTTCTTTATTCCTGTGAACTTGTCACCCTGCAAGAATGCTATTATATTAGAAAGTCCTGTCATATTTCAAGATGAGAAAGAAACAAAAAATGTTTTTTTGCTTATAATTGATATGTTACTATAATGGACGTTATGTCAATCAGTCAATCCGTCTGTCCATCAGTCTGTTCCCTCTTCACGGTCAAACGGCTGGACCAATGGTCACAATGTTTTTCGGGATTGCAAAGGCAGAAACAGGAAGCGGCTACAGGGAATACGAATCTGCAAAAAAAAATTGCCAAAAATCGACATTTCTAAATTACCACCTCCATTTCCCTCATTTTTCACTTTTTTCAGAAAAATTTTTTTTTTTTCAAAATATGTAGAAAAATATGGAGATTATGATTCTGAAAAAATTTCCAAAAATTTTTGTAAAATTTTATTTTAAGAATTTTTTTTTTCTAAAATAAGTTTTGTAATCATGTTGATATTATCGAAAGGAATATAATTCATAATTTAAATAAGGAAATTTATGAACTTTGAATGTCTAAGAGTATAAACAAGCATAAAATAGTGTAAACAACTAAAATAAAAGTATATCTAAATAACTTTTTTATCTTAATACTTTTAATGAAGTGGTCGAAGGAAGATTTGGCTTTCGTTAGGAGTAGTCCACATAAACATTCATGATGCAGAGGTGGGGAGCTTATTTTCCGTTTAAGAGTGAATCGTCATTACATGTCACTTAGTCGCAAACATGTCATATAACTGCAATAGAATGCTGTATCACCAACAATAATGTGATTTCTCCAAGACATCACCCAGTAATCTATCAAGTCCATTTACAAATATCTCAATAAATACTGTTGTTATGACTTCTCTCCCTCATTTTATGCCTCCATCGAAGATGGGTAGATTTGCTAGTATTTAATAATGATATTTCTCTTTATTATTGATAACACAATTCCATCTTTTTGACAAGTTGCTGATCCTTCAGACGTATATTTTTTTTCAGGTTTTGAAGCAAAGAATCATCCAATATCATTTTTTACCTCTTCACGATTAATAGACTGTTTTCCTTCTAAATAACCTTGTCATGATCTGTAATGATAGATGGAGCAAGGTCAGGAGAGTAAGGAGGTTGAGGCATCAAAACTTCTGTATGTCTTGCTGTAATTTTTCCCTGTGTGACTTGTGGAATATGTGATCTTGCTTTATCATGTAAGAGCAACAGCCCTTTATGATTGACCAATAATGGGTACTTGTTTCTGCAAACTTTTATGCAATGCTTTCAAATGACAACAATACTTCTTCACATTAACTGTTTTATTTTATTTATTTTTTTAACACTTCATATCCCTCCAAACAAAGAGGATAGCTTTTTATGAGTGTTTGTTCTTGTTTGGGGATGAATTTTCCTCTTTCACTGAATGCTAGCCATAGTCATTTTCATTAGATTTTGTTATAGAACACTCCACTTTTCATCATTTTTCTACTTTGCAATGGCATACAGGAAGTAACTCTGATTAAAGAGAAGCAGTTTGATGATGAGGGACCCACTGACCAAATTTAGACGCATGGAGGTGTTTTATGATTGGTATGTGATTTGAATCGAACTGTATGCTAAGTCTTGTGGAGTTTGCTTCTGTTTTTCCTCAAGTATGGTTTTCAGAAGATCAGTTTTGACAGAACTTGGTCATCCAGATTAAGGGAAATCTGTGAGAAAAATTTCCAGAATGAAACTGACCAAACCACCATGGGCTCATCCAGACACTTAGAGCTTCATTTCTATACACAAAACACATTTCTTGCTGCTTCCATTGTTACTGAGCCCCATTGAATTCATACAGTATGCAATTCCTGATATGGGTCTGATCTAAACTAATTTTAAAAGGATAAGCATTGTCATGAATTTAACCACAATTGTACAATTGCTTAAAGTTATCTGCATAGAAAGGAGAAACATTAGGATGTAAAAACTAATGTATCCTCTAAGTGATCATGTCAAAATGCAACAGAACTCTCTTTCCAACCTAATAGATAGATAGATAGATAGATAGATAGATAGATAGAATCAACTGTCAACTCCCCGGCCCACCCTGTGAAGTTGTTTTGTTTGTAAGATAGAGACATTGGATAAAGTACAGAGTGTATATTTGAGTATTTGTGTGATGTAAATCTTTGCCATGTCACCCTAATTAGTGTATGACAACTGTATGGAGAGGGCAGGGGTGACTTCTCTTGTTTATGTCTGGATGTAAAGGGTCTGAGTGTAAAGAAGTGTGTGTCTGAAGAGACTAGCTGGGTAGAGTCGCAGCATTATAAATTGGGTGAGAGCTGGACTTTGGGTGTGAGATATCCTTCTTGGTAAGGATTCTCTCTCTCTCTCTCTTTCTTGCACACACACACACACACACACACACACACACACACACACACACATGGTGTCTGTCATTGACTTCCGGTATTTCTCAGTCAGCTTGTCCATTTCTCCTTCTTTCTTTCCCTCTCTCCTCCTCCTCCCACTCTTCATCCACCCCTTACAATTCTCCATATTTCACAATCTAACTATCTTTTCCTGTCTGTGTCTATAACCTAAGGCACTGCAGAGACATTTTACGTCTATGTCAACCATGTTGATGATGAATTTTAGAAGTGTATTTTGTCTTCATTTTTTTATTTCTCCACCCACTGTATACAAAAACATACACACAGAATCTGCCTGTAAGGTATATTTGTGAGTATTTTGTTTGTGAAGTCAGAGAAAGAAGTAATGTATATTGTCACTTACCAGCCTCTCATTCAGTGTGAAATTGCCTATCTGTCTATCTTCTTGCCTATCTACCTGTCTGCCTATCTATCTACCTGCCAATCAATCTGTTTATCTTCCTACCTCTCTCTCTCTCTCTCTCTCTCTCTCTCTCTGACTATTTATCTTTCCATCCAACCACCGCCCACCCCACCCATAAACATATTAGTAACAAGCTAAAAAGTGAGTAATCCACACACCACATTAGTTGTTGATAAATCACTCTGAATAGTGGAATAGTATTAATCCAATACCAGTGGTTTCACATGAATGCATTCACAATTATTCAATTGTAGTTTGAATAATGCTGGCAGTTTGCCCATCTTGTCAGACATAAGTGCAAGCAAGATGAGGAAGTAATCATTCAGGAACTACAGTATTGGTTGCTTCCCTTGCCTATGCTGGTGCTAACAATTAGCAATTTTGACAAATTACAGTGTGTGTGTGTGTGTGTCTTTGTATATTTATACACATGCACAGTGGAGGCGCAATGGCTCAGTGGTTAGGGCAGCGGACTCGCAGTCATAGGATCGCGGTTTCAATTCCCAGACCGGGCGTTGTGAGTGTTTATTGAGCAAAAACACCTTAAAGCTCCGCGAGGCTCCGGCATGGGATGGTGGCGAACCCTGCTGTACTCTTTCACCACAACTTTCTCTCACTCTTACTTCCTGTTTCTGTTGTGCCTGTAATTCAAAGGGTCAGCCTTGTCACACTGTGTCACATTGAATATCCCAGAGAACTACGTTAAGGGTACATGTGTCTGTGGAGTGCTCAGCCACTTGCATGTTAATTTCACGAGCAGGCTGTTCTGTTGATTGGATCAACTGGAACCCTCGACGTCGTAAGCGACGGAGTGCCAACACTAACAACAACACATGATATGCAATTTTCATAATTGATAATTAGTATACATCTGGATAAATTTGGCCTGAAATATGTACACACATACACTACTACTACTTGCATGAAAAAAATACCCAGTACACACTGTAAAGGTTGGTGTTAGGAAGAGCATCCAGACATAGGAGCTATACCAAAGCTGCCATAGAGCACAATGCAGCCTTGTTGCACACCAGGTCAGATCAAACTGTCCAACCTATGCAAAAAAAATGAACCTATATATATATATATATATATATAATTATATTTTGGAATGATCATATTTTTTCCTTATTTTGTGAATTAACCACATGCACTATATTACTTGATGTTCACTTCAGCTTTATTATTTTTATTTTAGTGTCCTTCATCTTAAATCTTTCATCACACATTTAAAACAAGGGACACTAAAATAAAAATACTAATAATAATTCTACTAATAATAATAATA
>NC_068989.1:18226828-18231268 GCF_001194135.2 Octopus bimaculoides
TATATATATATATATATGTGTGTGTGTGTGTGTTTGTGTATCTGTATTTCTCCCCCCAACGTTGCTTGACAAGCGATGCTGGTGTGTTTACGCCCCTGTAACTTAGTGATTCGGCAAAAGAGGCTGATAGAATAAGTACTAGGCTTACAAAGAATAAGTCCTGGGGTCGATTTGCTCGACTATAGGTGGTGCTCCAGCATGGTCGCAGTCTAATGATTGAAACAAGTAAAAGATTAAAGATATAACTAGTATTTAGCACTCTGCGCATTCTTGTAAACTGAAGGAAAAAAATTGTGAAGAGAACTTGTATATTAACCAAATCTCACTTTCCCTGGCCTCCATAGCTAGGAAGATCACAAAAGTACATATAGAAAAAAAAAAGACAGCAGATTTGGCTAATAATTTTTTTAATTACAACATCCAATTAAATAATTTATAAACCCAACCTCTTGTCTTTTTTTTTTTTTTGTTTTCTGCTATCATGGTTGTGTGGTAAGAAGCATGCTTCGCAGCCACAAGATTCCAGGTTCAATTCTACTGCATGGTACCTTGGGCTCAAATCCCTTCTGCTTTAGATTTTGGCTGACCAAAAATCTGTGTGTGGAATTGATACACAGAAACTGAAAGAAGCCCATCATACGTGTGTGTGTGTGTGTGTGTGTGTGTGTGTGTGTGTGTGTGTGTGTTTCCTTGACATTGCATGTAGGTGTAAAGGAATACTGCCTTGATATAGGTGATGTCCTTCATTCGTCTTCCATGAAAACATGTCTAGTGATGATGAATTATCTTCTTTGGAAACAGATGAGGGTTGGTGTCTAGAAGAAAAATCAGTCTCAACAAAAAAAAAATTCCATCCATCCCATGTAGGTATGAAAAGTAGGCATGGTTGAGTGGTAAGATGCTTGCTTTTCAACTACATAGTTCCAGGTTCAGTACCACTGCATGTCACCTTCAACATGGCACTTTCAGCTATTACAGCCTCAAACTGACAAAAACCCTGTGAGTGGATTTGGTAGACAGAAACTGAGAGAAGACCATCATGTATGTATGTATATATATATATATATATATAGATATATATATATATATATATCAGATGATCTACTAGCGCAAATCAGTCAATGTGTTGACTGAATTATATATAAAGTTACAGCTTTATTAAGTTCATTCAGAGTTGCCTCTCTTAACTACATCTCATTGACAAGAGTCAAAAGACTCAAAACATCGATGTCTGTGATTCTAACAGATGGCGACACTGAACAAACTGGGGTTTTCACACCTTTTTACCATCAGAGAGATTTTTCTAAGAGAGATTTTTCTAAAAGGCAAATACACTGCAGTGTATTTATTTGCCTTTTAGCAATTGGAATATGTGACAAACATATTTCAACTAACCTAAATTCTGTTCATACCTAAACACTGCTTTGTGCCAATGCTACAGTAATTACCCTGATCAGGTGATCTACAGACATCTTTCAACTAACATAAATATATACATATATATAAAGTCAAAATAAGTAACAAGGATATCCAAAGTTAATGCAGTACGATCGTTTCATGCGACTCTATTTAATTAAGCAATGTGAACATTACATCAAATGTAAAATGCAGAGCAATCCTCAGCTGCATAAAGATATAGAAATCTACTGAAATTACATTTCAACAGAAGGACATATTTTTATAACTACATTTAAACTCTCCAAGTAGAAAGGAAGAATGCAAAAAACCATTTTGACTTAGCCAGACTATACATATATATATATATATATATATATATGAGAGAGAGAGAGGGTGGGGTCACTGTGTTTGTTGTCACCACCACCACTTGAAACTGGTGTTGGTTTGTTGTCATCCCCATAACTTAGCATTTTGGTAAAAGAGACCAGCAAAATAAGTACCAGACTTAAAACAAATTAAGTACTGGGGTTAATTCATTTGGCTAAAAAATTCTTCAAAGCAGTGCCCCAGGATGGTTGCAGTCCAATGACTGAGACATGTAAAAGATAAAAGATTAAAATGATGATGATGATGATGCATTGTTTTGTGGTTGAGGTCTTCCAGTGAGACAAAATATGAATGAAACAAAATATATTTTGTAGGGCTGAAGGTTATGAGTTAAACTTACTGACTCTGAGAGTTTTAATTTTTGAGCTCTTTATTCTACATGGCCTATCCATGTCCCTGTGAACTTGTCACCCTGCAAGGTTATTACATATATGTGTGTGTGTGTGTGTGTGTGTGTTTATGTATGTATGTGTGTATGTATGAATATACAGGTATGTACACATGCATATATATACATACATGTGTATGTGTGTCTCTGCATGTATGTGTAATTTCAGTGAATGGGATACAGCTTTCAGTGAATGGGATAAGCTCTCTCTCTCTCTCTTACACACACACACACAGCTATGTATAGTAGATATTTGAAATAGTTCAAGTGGTCTTCTCCCAACCACCCTTCCTTCTGCTACCCAACACTCTTCATGTCACTAAGTACATATTAATCAGTCACAGATAATTTCCATGATCTAAAAAAGAAAAAAAAAAGAAGAAAAAAAGGGGGTGTTAGGGGTGGTGTCAGGTTTGCTGGCCTTAAGGTAGGGAATTAACATGGAATGAAGGAAGGGGTAAAGGATGAGGTAAAGTGGACCCCCCCCCTCCTACTTAGCTGAGTGGGTGGAATCTTCTGTTTGATTAATGGAGACAGGGGAAGATTAATTGAGGAGAGGGTAAATGAGGGTTTCAGTTGGAAGAATATAGTGTGGAACTGAGTGAAGGTGGGGATGTGAGAGTATAGAGAAAGGTTGAGGGAGTTAGTGAACCCTATGTGCTATAGTAAGTGTATGGTTGGGGATTAGGAGTGATGGTGAGAGGAAGAGAAGAAAATAAACAGGGAAAGAGGAGGAACTGGGAGTATGAGAGGAGTAGAAGCTTGAGGTGGGAGTTGGCAACTATGGTGGTGGTGGTGGTGGTGGTGGAGATAGGGGGCAGCGATGTGTTTACTGGTTGGTTTGTAGGAGTGAAACTGAGGGCAGTAGAGAGAGAGAGAGAGAAAGAATAAAGGTTGATGGGAACGGCGGGGAGGGGCGAGAAAGAGAGAGAGCAGGCAAAGGTTGTTGGGAAGGGGAATGAAAGAAAGAGAGAGCAAAGGGTGACGGGGGTGGGTGTAGATAGAGTTTTAGGTTAATGGTGATGGCAAACCGGAAGTTTGGGTGGCTGGCTGGTTGGTTGGTGAATGAGAGAACAGTTAAGTATATATCATCATCATCATCATCATCATCATTATTGTCAGCACTCTCTCCTCATCATTACCACCACTACCATCGTCGTCATCATCATCATCACTGTCATCAGTACCCTCCATCAACACTTCCATTGCTATCACTGTTACCACTATCATCATCATCACCAATATCCAAAATCACCAGCACCACCATCATTCTCACTCCTACCATCTTCATCACCACTGTCATCACTACAATTACCTACATCACCTCCACAGCCAGCAGCAGCAGCAGTGGGGGTGGGATATTGGTGATGCGGAGAGAATTGGACTGAATTTTATTCATCTCTCCCACCCAGCGTCCAACACCCATAAAAAAAATAAAACAGTTGATGGCACAGAGAGAGGGGGAGAGTTAACAGTAGCAGTAAGTGACCATCAATGACAAGGCTGTTGCTGACATTGGTGAGATGTAGGTGGTGGTGGTGGCGGCGCTGGCGGTGGTGGTGGTGGTGGTGAAGATGTATGGATGTTGATTAATATAATGGGAATGGATGTAATGGCGATAATAGTGATAGATGGCACGATGATGATGATGATGGCGGTGGTGGTGGTGTTGGTGACACTGGAGAGGAGGTAGCAATGGCATTAACAGTGATGGTTCTGCTGTTGTTGATGATGATGATAAGCTGCAGTAAGATGAGAAACAACAGGTTCTCCAGATGAAGTCTAAGGAGGAACTTAATGTCAGACATTTCCTTGCGGATTCTGACACTCAGTAGTTGGGTGGAATGGGTGGATGAGCAGTGAGTAGCCGCTGGGTGGGCTTTGTCATAGGGATCTAGTTCAAAATGGGGGCACCAGTATTTTCTTAACGAAACACTTTGAAACTTGGGACACTGGTAGAATGTGTCATATGAAACATCTTTTTCTCTTAGTCTTCTTAACAAAAAAAACGTACATCGCAAGTTATTTCATGTTAAAGTTGTCGTATTTCTGTAATTTCAACCAATCACTGACGTCTATTCAGCTGTATATATTAAGTGCTGACTACGTAAACTAACGAATCTCGGCGGTGATAAAATTATTATTTCCTTGTCAAAAAATGGCTGAAGCATATTGGCAGTAGCTAATAAACCTTTCTATTATAGGCACAAGGCCTGGTTTTTGAGGGAAGGAGCAAGTCAATTAGGGTTAGGGAAAACGAACACACG
>NC_068989.1:18232034-18233853 GCF_001194135.2 Octopus bimaculoides
ACACACACACACACACACATATACGACGGGTTTCTTTCAGTTCCCGTCTACCAAATCCACTCACAAGGCTTTGGTCAGCCCGAAGCTATAGTAGAAGACACTTGCCCAAGGTGCCACACGGTGGGACTGAACCTGGAACCATGTGGTTGGTAAGCAAGCTACTTACCACACAGCTACTCCTGCGCCTATACGTATTCTTTACTTTCGCCATGGTTGCTTGCAGTGGTAGGGCAGAACCAGTACTGTGCAAGACAAAATTGCTTGGCTGTAGTTTCTTACAGCTCTTTATGTTCTGAGTTTGAATACCGCCATGGTTGATTTTGTCTTTCTTCCTTTTAGGGTTGGGAAAATAAGTACCAGTCAAGTACTGGTGCCGATGTAATCAAATTCCGGATCTTTTTGGTTTGACGGGCAACACTTGTTTTCTTAACGAAACACTTTCAAACTTGGGACACTGGTAGAATGTGTCATATAAAACGACTTTTTCTCTTAGCCTTCTTAACAAAAAATTGTACATCGCAAGTTATTTCATGTTAAAGTCGTTGTATTTCTGTAATTTCAACCAATCACTGACGTCTATTCAGCTGAAAACAGTTACTGCTGTTTTGTAAACGATAACTTTTTGCCGGTGAGAAAAATGTTATTCCCTGTTGACATATTTCATCCAGTTTTTTGGTTTGTTTTCTTTTGAAGCAGACAAAATTACAGAAAAATGGTAATTTATACGCATATATTGTTTATATAATAAATTACGATGTACTCAGTAACACATTTTCTAAATGATGGTAGAGTTTGATTTGAAGAAGATTTGGCTGCTATTTCTAGGAAATGAAGCACTTGGTGGAGGGGCATTAATAATTCTGCCAGCTCCAATAACAAGTGCAGGCAATATTCAAGTATTTTGATGGCTTTTTCCCCTTATTAGCTATTATTCAGTCAACTGAAACAAATACGTGTTTACGAACAGTCTAGTTAATCGGAAATGTCAGAACTAACAGGGATTAATACCATATACACCGCCACAGCAGTAACTGTATTCAACTGAATAGACGTCAGTGATTGGTTGAAATTATCGAATTTTTTAACATGAAATAACTTCGAATACAAAATTTTTTATCTGTTCTATAACACAAAATATACGAGTATACGAAGTTTGAAAATGTTTCGGTACCAAATACACTACATAAAACATAAATGAAAAATGTTGCCCGTCAAACCAAAAAGATCCCAAATTCCCCCTTTGCTGGCCTTGTGCTAAAATTTATCAAAATAATTTGACAATATTAAGCTGGGTTTGGAACATAGATTAACATGTAATTTTCATGGAAGGTTTTATATTAGATCACTTGAAAATAGGAAGATTGTATCATAGAACCAAGGACGGTTTCAAGTGGGTTGGTATTTAAATGGTTAAGCCTTCCTCTAACAGATTTACTCTCTACAGTTACCTTATCGGTCAGCACTAAACTGTTCATTAATACCATATATCGCATGCCAATGCACTTGTTATTGTTTTGCCCCAAGTTAGTATTTATTGAGGAGACCTTTGATAAAAGACTCTACAACTATGACCATCTCCTTTTTTTTTATATATCTAGCTAGACTGTGTTATTTAATGTGAGCTTTAAAAAAAAATAGGCGCAGGAGTGGCTGTGTGGTAAGTAGCTTGCTTACCAACCACATGGTTCCGGGTTCAGTCCCACTGCATGGCACCTTGGGCAAGTGTCTTCTACTATAGCCTCGCGCCGACCAAAGCCTTGTGAGTGGATTTGGTAGACGGAAACTGAAAGAAGCCCATCGTATATATATATATATATTT
>NC_068989.1:18237214-18242321 GCF_001194135.2 Octopus bimaculoides
TAGGCATTTGCTAGATGAGGACTGAGAACAGATATGCTGTTCGGTTGTCTTGGATGGACTGGGAGTGAAGGGGAAGCATATTTACTATGAAAGATAACTAAAAATTGGTAAAACCTTGGCTTGTTTTAATCGTTGGTGTGCTTATATTTTTATTCATGAAATCAGCAAGTGATATTACAGCAAGTGATATTACAGCAAGTGATATTACAGCAAGTGATATTACAGCAAGTGATATTACAATAGGAAATGATGGTGGGGAATTGATGTGTATATGTGTGTGAGAGAATGAGATGGACCTACTCCTGAAAACTGAACTAGCATCTTGTGGTTTCATTAAACTTTGGTGTGTTTGTAGGGACATCCATAGGAGGAATAACTCCGATTTTAAACTGGTTCATTTCTTTTACATCTGAGACTGGTTTCCGTTTGCAATCCTACGAAAAAAGAGATATTAGATGAGTGTTGAATTTATGCAAGCCTTAGTGAGACACAATAAACTCATCCTTTATTAACTATGTTTTGTTTATTACAGATGACTTGAAAGGTAAACGAGTTGTGTTAACTGGAGCATCAACAGGTATCGGGGAACAGATGGCTTACCACTATGCAAACAACAAAGCCAATCTTCTTATAACAGCACGAAGAACCAACGTACTTCAGAAGGTATGAACTGTGGTATGTATGTGCCTGCATGGTGTGTATGTACATGTGTATAAAGTTGATGGTAATGAAATGTACTGAATCTCATGTATGATAAATTATTAATTTGCTAAAACTTCCCTAGCAGACAGAGAAGGAAAACAAAACCCCTAAAACTGTTAGCAGCATTTCATCTGTCTGTATGTTCTGAGTTCAAATGCTGCTGAAGTCAACTTTGCCTTTCATCCTTTTGGGGTCAATGAGATAAGTACCATTTTCACACTGGGGTTGATGTAAGGATTATTATTATAAGGCAGCAAACTGGCAGAATCATTAGTACACTGGATGAAAAGCTGAGTGGTATTTCACCCATCACTATATTCTGAATTCAAATTCTACCAAGGTCAACTTTTTCTTTCATCCTATTAAAAAAAATAATAAATGTACCCATTTAAACCGGGCTCATGGGCCCGGTTTTCCCGTTTCTATGGCGTACGTGTTCCCCAGCTGGACGGGACGCCAGTCCATCGCAGTGTTACTCATCTTTGCCAGCCGATTGGACTGGAGCAACATGAAATGAAGTGTTTTGCTCAAGAACACAATGCATTGCCTGGTCCAGGAATTGAAACCACAATCTTACGATCATGGTGCTGACACCCTAACCACTAAGCCACATGCCTCCACTTTCATCCTATTGGGGTTGATGAAATAAGTACCTGTTGAGCACTGGGGTCAATGTAATTGACTTACCCTCTCCACTCAAATTTCAGGCCTTGTGCCTATAGTAGAAAGCATTATTATTATTGCACTATTTATTGTTTATTTTCTAACGTTTTCACATCTGTTCTGTCTCCTAATATATTGGGCTCCTGTGTTCAAAGAAATTATTTCTATTATTAAGGGCAGTGGATTTGCAAAATATTTAGTGTCAGATAGAATACTTTGCAGTATTTAATTTCAGCCCTTTATGTTCCAAGTTCAAATCCTGCCAAGGTCATCTTCATCTTTCATCCTTCCTGGGTCAGTAAAATAAAGTAAGTGGACTGACAGAATAATTAGAATATTGGACAAGATGACTTGCAGTATTTGCTCTTATTCTTTGCATTCTGAGTTCAAATACTGCTGTTGCTTACTTGGATCAGAATCTTGATCCCTTGGCTAACTTAACACCACCCCTACTTGAATACAAGCTTTCTGGTTTGAGAATACCTTCCTTCCTCTCTCCCTAATGTCAATAATTTTGAGGATCATAAAATTGCTATAGGCACTGCCCTTCTCTCTCTACTAAATAATAAAGCTATAAAAATACAGGAGTTGATCTAATCAACTGATCCTTTATATCAAATTTTTGTATAATTTTTGTTAAAAACAATTAACACCAGACAAAATGCTTAGCAGCATTTTGCACAGCTTTACATTCTGAGTCCAAATGCTGCTGAGGTTGACTTTGCCTTTCATCTTTTTGGATCGATAAAATAAGAACCAGTCTAGTACTGGAGCCAATGCAATTGATTAGCCCTCAATCTCAAAATTTCAAGCTTTGTGCTAATAGTAGAAAAGATTATTTCGAGGTCAACTTTGCTTTTTATCCTTTCGGGGTCAGTTAAATAAGTACCAGTTACAAACTGGAGTCGATGCAATCAACTTACCCAAATTTCAGGCCTTGTGCCTACAGTAAAAAAGATTATTATTATTATTATTATTATTATTATTATTTAAGGTGGTGAGCTGGCAGAAACATTAACACACCGGGCAAAATGCTTAGCGGTATTTTGTCTGTCTTTACGTTCTAAGTTCAAATTCTGCTGAGGTCAGCTTTGCCTTTCATCCTCTCAGGGTCAATAAATTAAGTACCACTTGAACACTGGGGTCAATGTAATCAACTATCCCCCACCCCCAATTTTCAAGCCTTGTGCCTATAGTAAAAAGGATTGTTATTATTATTATTTTATTATTATTATTATTATTATTATTATTATTATTATTATTGTTGTTGTTGTTGTTGTTAAGGTGGTAAACTGGCAAAGTGCTTAGTGACATTTCGTCCATCTTTACATTTTTTGAGTTTAGATGCCATCATAGTCCTTTTGGGGTCAATAAAATACATACCAATCAAGTAATGGGGTTAATATAATTGACTTACCTCTCCTCCAAAATTTCAGTCCTTGTGCCTATAGCAGAAAGAATTACTATTATTATTTCTTGTATGCATTATCATTGAACAGGTTATAGATCGCTGCAAATCTCTTGGTGATCCAAATGGGAACTATAACTACATCACAGCAGACATGGGAAATCTATCAGCCACAGAGAATGTGATTAAGGTACCTTCTTTCTTCTAAAGATTTAATTTGTGACACTCAATTCTTAGCAAAGGGAAGACTTAGAAGAGATATTGTTATCTATGTTTCAGATCTCAACTACTATTGTCTACTATTTCAATAGTAACATTTGTTTTGATCAAATTTCATTTTAAAATTACATGTAAAAAAAAAAATCAAGCCATTTCTTTGTATGACAAATATTTCTAGTAAATCTTTCATATCTTTTGATACAAATCAACCTAAGACAGGCTCTGATTCCATGATAAAATATCTTATGATTTTAAGGTGTTCAAATTTAAATTAGAACCTTCCATTATAGCTACATGTGAGGACAATTGATTTTGTCCCAAACATTAGCCTAAAAATGTTATTTTATTAAATTGTACTAGATTCCTGATTATTTAAGCAGTTAGTTGAAATGCATAAACATAGTATTTCATTAGTAATGTGATAAAGAAATGGTTAAATAATCAAGAAAGAAATTATGAATGATAGTGTTAGTGTTGTAATGATCATTAGATAAGTAATGCATGAATATTACCATACTTATGGATACAGATTGGGGGCCTTGGATACAACCAATTCATTGGGTTTTCATGTTCCCTTGCAGATGAAATTGAGTTGGTGGATTCAAAGTTCTCTTCCATCAAACTTTTAAAACTGATATTATATCTGCTGCAAATAATTTATATGATCATATAACCTGTGCTCTATAATGGTTGTGATAAGCTATCAGAGAGTTGTATATGTAATGTGGTTTCAATTTCAGATTATAACATTTCACTTAATTCCTCTCTTGTTGTTTCGGTGGTCAGCCCAGATCAAACAGCCTATGATCAAAGGTGTTCAAGCTGCGACCATTCGATTTATTTTCAGGCTGTGTGCAGCTGTTACTGTGCTTTGGAATAGCACAGAACTGTCTGTTATTTTCAGTCAGGTAGATTACTTTATTCTTAGTTTCAAGATTTGTTGCAACCATTGTGCATTGCTGATATGTGTGCCAGTAATAATACACATCAGGTTCTTAGGGAACATACAGTAAACTTTTAAAAATCCCCTGTCGATATCATGTTACAGAAATTTACTAGATAAGCATTTACTGAAAACTAAATGTAAAAATTAAAATAATGTGATGCTCCATTAATAAGATTATTAAAGAAATTAAAACATCAACACTCCAGGTTAAAAAGATCACCATCACTGAATTAGGGTCGCTTGTTATTATTACTTAAGTGTTTGGTTTTAGGAAGGGCATCCTACCATAGAAACCATGCCAAAGCTGACATTGGAGTCTAACATGGCATGTGGCTCACCAGACCCTGTCAAACCATCCAGCCCATGCCATCATGGAAAGTGGATGTTAAATGATGATGTAGATGATGATAGTAAGATGAGTAATATTTAAAGTATAGACATTCTAACTTACAGAATATTAGCATATGTTGTCGAAAGTCAAATATTTCTTATATTACACAGTCATCAAATATGTATGTAAATATATAAGGATATGTGTCTTATGTCCCGCTTCTTTCTATGTCTGAATAACAACGAAGTCATGTACTTAATACATAATCAACTTTTAGCATCAATTACTAAATGAGCTTAAAGTATAAGAATATATATTATATTGTTTATTTTTTTTACTACTGTATATTTTCTCCATTGTTTCATTTATCGATGTATGTATACTCTCTTGTACTTTAGCCTATAAATTCGTGCACATGTGTGTGTTTGGCAAAAGTAACAGAGTGATTCAAGATCCGAAAGTTTTGTGTGTTGGCACATGCCAATGCACAAAACTTTTGGACCTTGAGTCATTCTGTTTCTTCTGCTAAATATTAATAAAAATACACATATACTCATACTTTCAGTTCTTTATTTCCTGTTTGCATCAACACATATATATATATATATATATATACACTTCGCGTCTGGCTGTACAGCCTTTTTGTTTGTTTATTTCACCGTTTCGTTTTCCTGTCTTGTTTTCCGTTCGCCACTACCCTCCACGAAAACAATTTAATTTGTGTTCGTGGGAAGAACCATTTTAACGATGCGTACTGCCTTAATTCTTCGAAACGCCGGAGTTTTAATGGCGGCAGCTGATGAAGGGGATGTTTCTATGTGGCCTGCTTGTTTGTTGC
>NC_068989.1:18242756-18243918 GCF_001194135.2 Octopus bimaculoides
ATATATATCCATGTCTTTATCTTTTATTCATTCAAAGGAAGCTGAAGAGAAAATGGGAGGTATTGATTTCTTGGTTTTGAATCACATCAAAGAAATATCTTTAGGTGAATGGAGTGGGTCCACTGATAACCTGACATTGCTCTCCAATCTCTTTGATATCAACTTCAAAGCATATGTACACCTGGCTTCCTATGCCTTGCCCTTACTTGAGAAAAGTGGTGGAAGTATTATTGTTGTTTCATCTATTGCAGGTATATATTTTTAACATTGACTTAATTATTTATCATTAAATATAAATACATCAATGATAGAGCACAACACTAAATGCTTTGCAGTATTTACTAAGGTCACTTAAAATTCTAAGTTCAACTACCAGCAAAATATTTAGCTAGCTCAGTCAATTGTAATCTTTCACAATAAATTTGAGGTCATCTTAGCGTCCTTTTTTGTTCCCATAAGGGGTAACCCCTTATGCACTCAACACAGACCAATCCACTTTTACAGTTGGTATCCTATCTATGACAGGATCAATTGCTTTACTATCTCTGCTATTACATTTAGCTGTAAGGTGGGGTGAGCTGACAGAATCATTAGCATGCTAGGCAAAATGCTTAGTGGCATTTCTTCTGTCTTCACATTCTGTATTCAAATTCTGCCGAGGTGGACTGGAGTTGATGTAATGGACTTACCTGCTCCCCTGAAATTGCTGGCCTTGTGCCACAATTTGAAATCAGTATTAAATCTGGCTGTATCCTCTTCATCTTATGAAATGTCTTTCACAAAATTTCTCCAATACAATTACGTTTTGTAGCTCAAGTTTCTTTGTGATGCAAAACAGTAGCCTGTGGTGTGTTTTGTCTTCTTAAACACTGTCCAGTTACAATTAATGTTTTCCAATGTAATACTAAAATAAAAGCTTATCATTAGAGTAGCAGAAATGATTTTAGTACTGATGTAAAAATTGTACAACATTTAGTTTCATCCTTTCCACATTTCCAGTTTAAACCCTAGTAGAATTAGTTTCACATTTTGTAGCCTTATGCCTACATTGGAAAAAAAAAATAATAATAATAATAATAATGATAATGATAATAATAATAATGGGTTTCAAATTTCGGCACAAGGCCAGCAATTTGAATGGTGTGGGTAAGTCAATAACATC
>NC_068989.1:18244140-18245553 GCF_001194135.2 Octopus bimaculoides
TGCTTGCTCACTGCTTTTATAATAATAATAATAATAGATGCAGTACCAGGCAGTGACTCTCATGGCTTCTTATCTTAATCGATTGGAAGTGTTATCATGTACATTGTTTTGTCTTAGTATAAAAAGATGGGCTACAGCAAATATTCT
The DNA here is from genome assembly GCF_001194135.2 of Octopus bimaculoides. Lineage (NCBI taxonomy): Eukaryota > Metazoa > Mollusca > Cephalopoda > Octopoda > Octopodidae > Octopus > Octopus bimaculoides. The sequence continues at coordinate 18,244,288 of NC_068989.1, forward strand.
GCTTAATACCACAGATTTGCTTGTCAGTTGCTTGACCTTAACCAGTTGAGCATGTCCCTTGGTGGCTGACGATATGTGCATCTCTGATCATGAGCAGAAGTAGTGGGGGAGCATCATAGCCATGTGTTGAGAGGAATTCTTTGGGGGTTTGAATAATTCACCTTTGGAAACATGGGTGTTTTGCTCAACATCCTTAAACGACCCTTATTCAGGGACCTTTTGAGTACCATATGAGTCATATCTCTTCTGTCTGTAACACACATCTAAAGCATATTTCAGAATCATCATCATGTGATTAGTGTTGCTAGGCTGTCCATTGTTTATTTATTTTAATGAAAAATTCATTGTTTCATTTTCTGTCATTTTTTTATGAATCAGTTTTTTCTTTTTCTTCTGTCAACTTATGTTGGACACAATGGGTTGCAATGCATCCATTAATTATATTTGTGTGGCATTGTTCCATCATTATGTCAGTTAAACTTATTAGTACTAGGGATACTGTTACCATTGGACTTATTGTTTTTCATCTGTCGTCGTTTCACTTACATGATCGACAAAAAGTCTTTGATGGATCATGTAAGTCTTTGACCAACTAGTTTAGCTTTTGGTCATGGATTCTTAACCATAAATGTTATATTTTTTTTTACTTTGTTTATATGTTGTAATTTTTTGTAACTGTGTGGTTGTAAATGAATGAACTGAAATCACGAAATTATTGTATGTACACAATCACTCACCCTTAAAGCACAAGTTTAAGGGTGGATGATGATTAGTTTGAATTCTTCAGAGACTTTTGTTTGAAGAAATCAATCTCAGCACATGAAAGGTACTCTATTTTGCTGACAAGGTTTTCTTCAGTAAGGTATGAATTAAGAACCTAGAAAACAGAAACTAAATACTGCAATACAGTTCTATATTTAAGAGATGAGGAATTATGTACATTTACATTATTTACATTCGACAGATATTTGTTCCTCCAGCCTTCTTCAGGTGTCTTGGGGGAAATTTCGAACCTAGGTTCTCATTCCTAAGGTATTTTTCAATTTTATTATTATTATTATTATCATTGTTCAGGTCACTGCTTGGAATCGAACTCAGAATCTTGGGGTTAGTAGCCCGTGCTCTTAACCACCACGCCATATGCCCATAAGCATATGGCGTAGTGGTTAAGAGCACGGGCTACTAACCCCAAGATTCTGAGTTCGATTCCAGGCAGTGACTTGAACAATAATTATAATAATAACAATAATAATAACATCAAAAGAT
>NC_068989.1:18246410-18248600 GCF_001194135.2 Octopus bimaculoides
TACGACGGGCTTCTTTCAGTTTCCGTCTACCAAATCCACTCACAAGGCTTTGGTCGGCCCGAGGCTATAGTAGAAGACACTTGCCCAAGGTGCCATGCAGTGGGACTGAACCCGGAACCATGTGGCTGGTAAGCAAGAGATAAAAGAGATAAAAGTTTTTTATTGTTCAAGCCATCGTGATTATGTCTGTACTGAAGTTCTGTTGCAGTAATAGGCATCATTCTTGTATATTTGTTTAATGAAATTCTAACTTTTCTTTTCTCAGGAAAATTGGCCCAACCCTATCTTTCGGTTTATTCTGCCACTAAATTTGCTCTTGATGGATTCTTCAGTGGATTACGCATGGAATTAGAATTGAAGAAATGTAATGTTTCAGTGACATTGTGTGTCATTGGCCTCATTGGTAGGTGATATTTTTATCCCTATAAATCCAACTTTTATAGCAAGACACCATCCAAAACTTAACGCACAAGTAACTCATCTGTAGGAAAACTGCTGCATGAAATAATCACATCCTTATTAGAAAAAGCTTAACAAACAGGCTTTATGTAGCATTCCTTATTGGACTGTGACCACGCTGAGGCAATACCTTCTAGATTTTTTTGTTGATCATATCAGACCCAGTACTTCTATTAGTCATGTACTTATGTATCAATATTTGTTACCACTGCCAAGGAAGAAGGTTATATTTTCATTGGCATTGGTTTGTCTGTCTGTGTGCAAAATAACTCAAAAAGTTGTGAACGGTATTTGATGAAGCTTGCAGGAAAAGTTGATAATGACACAAGGAACAGATGATGAAATTTTGGTAGTGATCTGGGAATTTTTATGGATTCTTGAGGGATTTTTCATTTGTTATATTTACTTTACATGAAGTATTACAATGTTACGTTCTTTGATTATCTCCATTAAAAACACGTTCATCGTTTGCACATAACCTATGGTGGCGTTGCTGTCTCCAAAGTTTATTTTTGTTTCTCTATTAGTAATTTTACTCCCGTGTCTATCTTAAAATGAGCTGCTTGGCGGAGGTCTGCGGAGGATGACATGACAAGCCTTGACTATTGGATCGATTCAAAAAGCTTAGGCTTTGCTCCCTCCACCACCGCTGTGAGCTCTATATCATCTGTATGATGTGGAAAATATTCCATCAACATTGCCATCTTTAAAATTCATCCGAGGCTTGGCTCCCATGCCATCCGTCCACTACAGAAATGTTTGTGTCATATCACAACACTATGACAGAACTATTTCACCTCAATTGGCCCTGCTCTCTTCAATGTCGTACCAGACACACATAAAGGAGGAAAGTGACTTTATGGTATTCAAACAATCCCTAGATGATTACTCCCAACAAATACCAGATAAACCATCCACACCCAGATATGTCTCTGAAAACAATAACCCTCTGCTTGAATGGGCTACGGTTCTCCAGAGCTGACTGTGTATCTCTTCCAGGTGGTGCTATTAAATTAGACATGGCCTGAGTTAACTTCAGCCAAAACTTATCTAAGTAATCTAATCTATGCTGTAACCTTTTAATCAAAGTATGACAACATGGGTAGAGGCTGATATCTTAACATTTCTGATGGTCTTAAGTATAAAAAAAATTATTAAAGATTTATATAGAACTACATTCAGAGTATGTCTATAAGCTGTTGTGTTTAGACCTGGTTTCTATCCTCAAACTGTTCCGTTTTGTAGATGCATTTTTTTTCTTTTTAATGAAACAGTCCGAAATTAGAAAAATCAAAAATTTGCAACAATCTCGGTCCCATGAGTATTGGATTATGGATTTTCAATTGTCTAAAGAAAATGATTGTGGTGATCATAGTTTTGACAATGATTGTGGTGAAAGCAGAGACAGTGTTGATGATGACGATGGTCGAGATAAGTATGGGAGGAGGATAAAATAGTATTGGTGGTTATTATGGCGACAGGAGTGATGTGATGTGTGACACTGAGGTGATGGTGGTAATAGTGGTGTTGATGATAGTGTTAGTTGTTTGATGGTGGTATTGCAGTGGTTATACTGGTTGTGGTGGTGAAATTGACTGTTAAGGTAACTGTCATGATAACTTTGATGGCGGTATTTGTGGTTGAAGTGGAAGCAATGACAATGCTGCTGATGATGTTGGTGGTTGTGGTGGTTGTGATAGTGGTAGGATAGTTGTGGTGATGATTGTGATA
>NC_068989.1:18248610-18251095 GCF_001194135.2 Octopus bimaculoides
TGGTTGAAGTGGAAGCAATGACAATGCTGCTGATGATGTTGGTGGTTGTGGTGGTTGTGATAGTGGTAGGATAGTTGTGGTGATGATTGTGATATGGTGGTAGTGGTGATGGTCCTTGCCATCGTCGTCATCGTAGTACTGCTCCTGCTGGTTTGGCAGAGGTCTGTGCTCTCCGAGTGCTTTTCTAGTTTATAGAATTGTCAAAGTTGTACCAGGCAAAGTTGTACAATCAGTTGGTAGTTCGGATAATATGGGTCCTGATATACCCATAGATGTTAACAATACAAATATTTGGAACATCTACACAAGCTAACCAGGGGCTAACAAGAATTCACTTTGCTGAGCACAGAACTTAATTTTCATAGCCATGGAATTTAATTTTCAGTCCACAGAACTCACTTTGCAGCTCCCAGAGCTCAAAATCTTGGGTAGCTTTGGTATGCTCTATTATTTTTCAATCAGTCTCCTATCAAATGGTCAAAGCTATCCTACAATCTACTGGTCATTTTGCTTTTTGAAACAGATCACATATTGAAAACACAAGCATAGTTTTGTGGTTAGTAAGTTTGCTTTGCAACCATGTGATTCCAGATTCGATTTCTCAGCATGATATTGTGGGCAAATGTGTTTAACCATAGTAACTAACATATTGTGAGTAAGGTTAGATCAGTGGACACTGCAGAATCCCACCATAAATGTATATAAATGTGTGTGTGTATATTTTCTAGTGATGTAAACTGCAATTACAAAACTGGTAAACAGATGCATTCAGACAAAAATATCTTGTCATTTGTTCCTCCCAAATTTCACATTCTCATCCTTGTTAATGATGCCTTTGTAAATGCAGTGAACCAGTTATAAGCTCATTGGAAACATATAACAAATGATGCTATTGTTAACAAAATCCAACATAAAATTATAATAAAATATAAAGAACAGAGTAGCTTTGTGAGAACAAAATTGTTGTCCAATATATATTGACATTGGCTGCAATGACAGCCAGATCTTTAGACTGAAAGGCACAATGCTCTGAAATGAAATGTAGGATTTTCCAAACTAATAGTCTAGACTGACGGGTATAAGGGCCTGGACTGAATGGTGTAAAACTCAAACTAACAGGTACCAAGCTTAAAAGAAGCAATGGCTCCAGGTGAGAACCAAAAACAACAGATATAACTTGCAGGGATATATTACCAAGTACTTACATCTTCTATGGGTATACAATATAACTTATTGATGATACAGCATAATTTTATGGACTAAACAGCGTATATTTTCTGCTGTCAAATGAAGTAAATGAAATGTCACGTTGTAAAAGTAAATAAACAGAAAAGGAATAACACCAAGAAAACTTAATTCATGTATGGAAGAGAGGCTAAACCAGGGGACACAACTCCAAATGTCAAAAAATCAAAACGAGTTGACTTTTCCAAATTACAATTAGAAATAAATACCTCATGAGTTGAAATTATTTCGATTTGTATTTGCTTCTCATTGCATACTGACTTCTAATTTTAATAGACACATGGGAATGTCCTCTTCTATACATATAAATATGGTGCTGATTAATCTTTTTTACTTCTCACGTTAAGTTTGTTTTATTTCATGTGTGAAAGACATTGCTGGTTAATTTATTTTTCATCCATCATCATAGGCATGGTTGTGTGGTTAAGAACTTTGTGTCCCAACTATGTGGTTTAGAGTTCAGTTCCACTGAACGGCACCTTGGGCAAGTGTCTTCTACTATAGCCTTAGGCCAACCAAAGCCTTATGAGTAGATTTGGTAAGTAGAAACTGAAAGAGGCTTGTGTGTGTGTGTGTGTGTGAGAATATTTTTGTGTCTCCTTTTCTTAACATTGCCTGGTTATTATAAATGAATATCATCCAATTCTAATATTCTGCAAAAGCATGTTAGGCCATGGGGAAGTATTACCTTACTTTGAAACAAGTATAAGGGTTGGTGATAGGAAAGGCATTGTGCCATAAAAAAAAATCTGCTTCAGTAAATTCCATCAGACCCAAACATGGGAAAATGGACATTAAAATGATGAGGAGGTGGAGCAAACAATGATGATGAAATCCTTTCAGACTTAACTTAAATGATCTTCAGTACTTTTGTTTCTTTTATTTCAGGAACTGAAAATGCTGTCTCCAAGTTGAAGGAGTTTGGAAAAGGAACTCTTCTTGATCTGGTCAAACCTGCCCGGCCAGAAGACGCTGCTATGGCCATCATAAAAGGAGGAGCTCTGCGTGAACGGGAAATATATTTTCCCTACTTTTCTGCTAAGTTATATACAGTCTTTAGAGATTTGTTTCGGGGTCTTCTAGAAGGTTCCATAAAATTTATGTATCGATGAAAATACCTTATTTGTTGTAGCTTGATTTACTGGCTTTGTTTACTGCAGTTGCCTGTAAGTCTCCTTATTTTGTGTATGGGTGTGATGTCTGTGTGTGTGTGTGTGTGTGTGTGTGTGCGCGTGTGTGT
>NC_068989.1:18251160-18252235 GCF_001194135.2 Octopus bimaculoides
TGTGTGTGTGTGTGTGTGTGTGTGTGTGAGAGAGAGAGAGCGAATATATACTTATTGCAGAATGCTTACTCTCTTCATTCATTTAAAAAGTAAATATTTCAACAACAAAGACATATAGACATCCATAAGGAAATATATATATATACATATATACATACATACACGGATGTATACTTGAATACATTCATGCAAACACATACTCAGTTATACCCATATACACTTATACTTGCTCAGTGTAAGTGGCTACTTTATTTAGTTCTTGAAAAAAAAAAAAAAGAATCATATTATTTTTTCTACTATAAACTACAAAAGATCCATATATTTTGAAAACATAAGACATTCAAATGAACCCAAAGAAAACATACTTCCTAATCACTTTCAAAGATTTAAAAGAACAGTTTATGTATTATTAATTTTAAGTTTGTACACATATAAACGTATACATTGCAAGAGGGAATGCATATTTTAACAGCCATACTATTAACAAATAAACTATTAACAAATAATTAAATCAGATCTATGTTGTGTGTGTGTGTATGAATATATATATATATATATATATATATATATATATATATATATATATGTACATACACACACACACACACACACACACACACAAGAGAGAAGAGGATAATAGTATCATAGTAGTTTTGAAGGATTATGAGACAATGTAGAAAATCAGTGTGTCACTGAAGACTATACCAATGAACATGCAATATTCAATATGAGAAACAAGATGAAAATATTGAAATGCTACTTTAAATATATTTAATAAGGTTTGATATTTCAAATACAATATTCCTTTGTGAAGGCATTAAGAGAAAAGCAAAAAAAAAAAAAAAAGAATTAGAGACAGAGATTAACTACACATATGGACAGTTAGTGTGATATCCAAATTACCACATGTTTACTGAATTCTGGGGCCCAGTCTATTTCAGATCTTACTGCATATTTTGAGTGTATATTTTTCTTTCTTTACATTTAAGTAAGTACACAATTATGTACATGTAGTGAAATTTTCATTAAATTAAAACACTGAAAATATGTGGATGTATGTATATGCATATATATA
>NC_068989.1:18252557-18254083 GCF_001194135.2 Octopus bimaculoides
ATATACATATATATATATTAACAAACTCAGTTTTGAGAAAATGTGTGCAATTGTAATATATTGTAATATATTTCAGTATTATATATTGAAAGTTTTTCGGGTTTTTTTTTCTATATTGGTATTCTTTAATATTTTGTGCATTATGTCACAACCAGAATTTGTATGATAGAGCTTATAGTCTATAATACCCTGTATGATAGAGCTTAAGATCTATCATATCAAGATATAATAGAGCTTATCATCTATCATACCTTGTTTTGGCTCACGGGTATAAATGACTGCCAACCACAAAAATTCTGTTTGAAATCTAATTTTCTTATTTTGAAGGGCATTAATTGTGTGCGCGTGCTTGTGTGTGTGTGTGTGTGTGTGTGTGTGTGTGCATGTGTGTGTCTGTGAGAGAGACAGTGACAATGGGTGTAATAAAAAAAACAGACAGGATAATTGTTTTACAATGTATTTAAAAATAATAATAGTTATTAAAAAAGATCACCAAGTGTATATTCATATATGAAATCATATATATTAATAAAGAAATATGTATGATTACATGTGCATAATGTATATATATATATATGTGTGTGTGTGTATTATTGAATTAATATTGTAAATAACCTCTTACAGGACTTCACAATTTGATATGAAAAAAATTAACTATGTTACCAAACTATAAAAAAAATATGAATTTATATGAATTATGCATAGACTTTGTCAGTTTATTTTGTAATTCAGAATAAATTTTTTTAAAAATTCAATGCATTAATTTCTTGAAATGTTAATTCTGTTTCGCAAATAACATTTTTATATACTAAGATAACCACCACCACCGCAACTTCCAGTACAGCCACCACAACAATTACGCTGTTCTGTAACTTACCCCAGTCCTTATATCACACACTATCATCATATCAAACTTCTATATTGTTATATATTTGCTAACTTTAACAACTTGATTGTGGTTTGTGTGAAAATCGAAACATACACTTTTGAAGTTGATACATTTGTATGATTTTGACTGTAATGTTTAAAATTAAGTCTGAACTGAATTACTGAAAATAAAAAATTTCTATAAAAACCAGGTCTACTTAGTTCAGGCTAAAGACTTTTTCTGTTGTTTCTTTTTGATACGTGCTTGTCTATAGGGACTTATCATGTTGTTCAGCCCAAATCCATTAGACCTGTAATCAGAGGAGTTTCAGCTATGACTACATTATACAGGGTGTCCACAAAGTCTGGGTACACGGGGATTAACACATACTTTAAGAAATTATTATTTCTTATATTTAATTCTTTTACTCTTTTACTTGTTTCAGTCATTTGACTGCGGCCATGCTGGAGCACTGCCTTTAGTCGAGCAAATCAACCCCAGGACTTATTCTTTGTAAGCCTAGTACTTATTCTATCGTCTCTTTTGCCGAACCGCTAAGTTACAGGGACATAAACACACCAGCATCGGTTGTGGAGACAAACTCAGACACAAACACACAGACACAAATATATATATATATATATGTACATATACATAT
>NC_068989.1:18254742-18255991 GCF_001194135.2 Octopus bimaculoides
GTAGTGGGTGCTTTTACGTGTCACCCGCACGAAGGCCAGTCAGGCAGTACTGGCAATGGCCATGCTCAAAATGGTGTATTTTATGTGCCACCTGCACAAGAGCCAGTCCAGGGGTACTGGCAACGATCTCGCTCGAAAATCCTATGAAGGCCAGTCAGGCGGTACTGGCAACGGCCACGCTCAAAACGGTGTATCTTATGTGCCACCCGCACAAGAGCCAGTCCAGGGTCACTGGCAATGATCTCGCTCGAAAATCCTTATACATGTCACGGGCACAAGTGCCAGAAAGGCGACGCTGGGCACAGAGTATTAGCTCTATAAATGGAGTGCTATTGTATTGACACCACCAAAAGAATGAAAAGCAATTTGACTTCAGTGAGCTGTGAACATGGGGTGCAGAGAAGCAGAGAGATGAAACAAATACCACAATGCATTCTATCTGATGTTTTAACGATTGGAGAATTCTTAGAGCATCAGTTAGAATATCTTGTGGTATCATCTACATGAAAACATCTTATCACATACAGACATAAGCTTGAGTGTGTGTGTGTGTGTATATGTTATCATGGTATCAACCAGACCAGTATACATGTTATATATAGTAATAAGTATCATAACATATGTAGGTATATGCTACACACTGATTAAATTTTAGCAGATACAGAACACAATACAACACACAGAGTAAATGTATTTTATATCATAAAAGATGATAGTTACTTCTAATTTTCATCATGCCAGCTTCTCTGACAGTCATGGGAGCCAGCATGAAAAAGGATGTTCTTGATGTACACTAGAGCATTGAGACTCAAATTACAATACCCTGGACAAGGCATTATCAGAAATTTCTTAATTATATGTGCTGTTCAATAGAAATGTATCTGAAGCCAGGCTTCAGGTTATCTATTGAGCTCAGTGAGGTTTTGTAACCTTGTGATAGAATCAGATACACATGCACACATACACTCTCTCTCTTAACAATGGCTGACAAATTCATGTGATACATCTATGTGAAATTTTGCATAAAACCCATAAATTTTGGTGCTAAAACTCTCAAAATGCTTCTTCAAGCTTTGGTCAAACATTCTTTAGAACCTAGACAGGCTTTTGACTAGTAACAGTGTTTTAGGACTAATCGATTTGTTATATGGACTGTTGGATATAGTATTCGTTTGACGTTCCGTGTGTCACTGTGGTTCGTCTGAGTTCATTGTTTCATTGTTGTTGTTTTGAATGACTGGGGTAGTAG
>NC_068989.1:18260171-18263013 GCF_001194135.2 Octopus bimaculoides
GTATTCGTTTGACGTTCCGTGTGTCACTGTGGTTCGTCTGAGTTCATTGTTTCATTGTTGTTGTTTTGAATGACTGGGGTAGTAGAATGTCATTGATATATATGGCGGACATGATATATATGGCGGACATGACTTTGTATGTAATTGAATAATAAATGTAATAATTAAATTGTACAACTCGTTGTGTTATCTCTGCGAGTCTTCCGAGGGAAATACAACACGATTGTTGCTCCATGATAGATGTTTTGAACCATCAATCACTAGAAAATATGGGATAGGGGTGCAATTGTGAATTCATCCTTGAGAAATGTCACCAAACAATCCATCAGCCCTCCCTCATGCTTGGAATCATTTATGTTGGTCTTCTGTATGATATGCAGTATGGTAATGGTTAGGGGTATTGAGTCAGGCAAATCTGAGCAAGTTCTACTAGATGACAGAGACTGCCTGGAGACTCTGAAGAGAACCCTGAACATACATCACACTGCTGTGAAGAAAGCTCTATGGCTTTTGACACGATTAAAAGATTGGTGTTTTGACGTACTTTGAACTTCAAGGGAAGGTTAATGATGGACGTAAAACTTCAACGTGTGCATATTCATTTTTAAAGATGAAAGGCAAAAGAAAGCAAGCTGTCAAGAACGATTAGATATTCATGGTTATCAGCTGAGAAGAGATAATTAAACTAAAGTAGGGTAGAAAACCAGCTGCTGCTCATGAATGAAGGGCTTTATGATCAGCCATAAACTCCTTTTCTCAGCACGTCCTAAGGATATGATTTCTAGATTATTTTGTGGTCTTGTAAGGCCATAAGGACTTGTAGTGGCGCGAAATTATAGCCGCCATTGAGGAAGTACTATTCTGCACATGCACAAGGGACTTCACCACCGGAAGCCCCTCGAGTGTGCAAGCGTAGTAAAACTAGTACTTAAAGAGTGAGTTTCACTTTCTTAAGCAGTTGAGCGACAGACCTTCTACGTGACAACTCCTCACTCCTCAACGAAGCACTTCACCACGATACCTTCGATGGTGATAGCTACTTGCTTCTCTGGCAGGCATCAAGGTAGCTCTTATCTTTCCAATACCAACCACAACTTAATCAGCGGCTGCTAAGCTGAATGACAGGAATTGCGAAACCAAGCATCATCAAAAATAAAACTTATTTTTATTATGTTGTTGAATTGTTCTACTATTCCTTAATATAGAATTATGTTGAAAGGTGATAGAAAGAGACTAAAGTCTCTAATGACAACTATCAAAACTTTTACAGACTTGTTTACCCATCCACCTGATCACAACATGCCAACAAAAATCATATCAGCGTTAACCATATTACTGTAAAAGTAACTATGAGCCAGGGATGAACGTAATTTCGAAAAAGATTGTTACAGTGATCCTTGTGTTTCTTCCAAATACAAACGTGTGATGCATCTACTCGGTTTCTCTCTTTGCCTTTTTATCGCTTTTGAAAACAATATAGTGTCGCATGTCCTTCCTTGCCCAATATAGGTGAATTCATTTTACGTATCAGCGACGGCTGCCTCCAACACTTTCCGGAGAGCGCAAGGGAAGCCCCTGTAGCTTTAGAAATACACAGATAGTGGTTACTTCCCTTTACTGGTAAAATACTGAGGTCGATTTAATCGATTGCTCGCTTTGAACAGAAGATAATTTTGAACCTGACAAGGGTTTAGTCCAAGAAATATTTGTAATAGAATTGTCTCACCAGAGGTTTTACTTCTTTGCTTGAATAACTTATTCAACGGTAACTAAGGAAAAGTCAAAGTACCTCTGTTTTATGAAGATGAGCAGAACTTACTCTATACTTTCGAGCGATCAATTAAAGGAATCACTGACCGATGTATGGACTAGGATCTTACCCAGCAATATGATCGAGATTAATGGTACCACCTTCCTGGTGGAAACTGTATAGGAAACATCCACCCATAGGTTCGTATCTTAGTACATGGGCCAGCCTAATACTAAGGAGTTGGCAGTGGTGTTGGCTTCTGGCTCGTTTTCTAAATTAGTAAAAAAGAAAGTAGCCCAGCAGTAGGTTTCAGAGACCGTCTTTCCAACAACACAAATGGTTAAAGCCTTGAAATGGCAAAGATGCACTCGTCCTCCTTGTGAATGATCTGAAGATTTATGCTAACAAATGTTTATAATGCCAAAAAACAACTGAACTTAATAACATTTTTAGCTGACATAGGAATGGGATTCAGCCAAAAGCAGTGTTCGTATTTCATTACTGAACGTGGAAAATCAGTCTCCCAAACCCAAAATATGTGCACCAACGGTTTTTCTATCACTTGTGCTCCCCACAAAGAACACTGCAAATATCTAGGCATTGGTAAAATCACAACATACTGAGAATAACGATAGAGAAACTCGAACAAAATACCCGATTTTAAAAGGATTGACGTAACTCAAAGGCAAACAATATGAAGAGCGCAATGCGATAGCAATAGATATTTTAATGGTTGAACGATAATTCAACAACAAGCCTGTCTTTGTCGAGTTCAAAGTGAAAAGTGATAAAAATTCAAAATTATAGAAATTCAAACCCAAAATATAAACGAGAGCAACCAGCGTCCACGCGTTGATGGAATGACATCAGCAGTCTTCAAAGTTCAGTTTTGCAACTGGCAAAAAAGAGAAAGAAAGAAAGAAAGAAAGAAAGAAAGAAAGAAAGAAAGAAAGAAAGAAAAGGAAAGGAAATAAAAGAGAAAAGGAAAAAGAAGAATATTCAATCAAAGTTTTGTGAAAATTTGAGGAAATTCTCCCGTCATTTTATTTATTCCTCCAGGGCGTGATGTTAAGAACCCGAATGAGGAGAAAT
>NC_068989.1:18263197-18277069 GCF_001194135.2 Octopus bimaculoides
TTTGAATTTCTATAATTTTGAATTTTTATCCCTTTTCATTTTGAAAAGACAGGCTTGCAGTCGAAATGTCGTTCATCTAATAAAATATACATTGCAATCGCATCGCGCTCTTCGTATTGTTTAAGTATAATAATAATAATGAAGTAGACTAACATACCAAATTTCGAACCCGTTGAAGGTATGCGAGATACCGAAATATTGTGTTCAGCAAATTTAATTATGGAACTCTTCTTCTTTATTTATATATTCCCTCCAGAGGAGTCATAGCAGTCCTATATTATCTATAATAATAATAATTATTATTATTATTATAACAACAACAACAAAAACTTGATTCTGCACGCGCACACATAAGGATGTAAACATTGTTTCTATTTACTGATGTGCAGAGAAAGTGGAAAGGAAATCCTATATCGGGTTTATTGAGAGTTCCTCAGAGAAGACGTATCCGGCTACGCTCCACAACCAATAGCATAAAGCAGTCACGTATTGGGCTAGCACCAGGAGGATAAGAATGTAAGCATACTTTTCCCATGGTGATATGCAGAAAAAGAAGAGGAGAACCTCTACACATTAAAAGCGTAGAAAGAAAGTGTTTACATTCTTATTTCATTCACAGTAAGGTTTGTGATGTTTAGTACAAGTTCCTTAATGACTTGTTCACGGCGATGTTGTTTAACCCCAATAAAACCTGAAAAAGTTCGTCATAACTACATCCTTTATTCAGGCGTATTATACTTCGATCATCCACTGTGGTTTTAATTTTTCAAGGTGTAATCTAAGAGAGCCTTAGCTGATTTTCTAGCAGGTCGAGCATCTATATAAAGACTGTTTGTAGGCTTGATAAAGCAAGTACCAGTAATACACTGCTAGCAACTCAGTTGACTATACGCTACCGAGTATTGCTATAAGGTCTTTGGATACATCACACTGCTGAAAAATAATGTCAACTAATTTCTTTCTTCCATATCTTTCCTTACTTGAATGTTGGAACATGTATTTATGTATGTCATTACTTAGTTTATTTCAAGAGTTCTTGACAATAGAGAAAGAACCGGTTTCTAACCTAGATCCAAGGTTCCTTCATTGGAGTTTCAACATTAATGGTCCGGCAAGAAATATTTGACACATCTTCAAATTGCCCAAAACCCTCATAAAAAAGACACATTGGATAATAAGAGTAAAAAGTGTAGGGAGGTTTACAGGTAGAACACTTTTCCTCGTAAGTCTACTGGATCTTGACTATACCCAAGTTAAGCAACATCAAAGAATGCAATAACCACCTTTAAGTTAAGGAAGATAACTTTCCTACCACTTTCATTTATATAATAGAGTATTATCCCTTGTCACTTCTAGCTATTAAGACAAAACAAATCGATCAATTTTAAAGCGGAATCTTAAAAATTTTTTTCTGAACTTTCTACGATTATCGTTTTGCCTTTCAAAGTCCCACAGTTTTTATATTTCATGTTTGTTTGTAAACATTATTTATTTATGTTTTATCGGTACTAAACTTGTCTTTTTTTTTTAGCTAATCTTCCTATATATTATCGACTAGTCAGTACTTTAAACATCAGCAAGGTGGAAGATGGCGACGTTCTCCAATGTTGTAATGTAAGTAGTCTCTGTCGAAAATATTTCATGAAATACATATATTTCACTATCAAGTTGATTTCCACGTTCTTAACAGTTCTCACACTGAAACGCCTGTTGTTTAAGCAGATACAGTGATCTTCGGTGTCAGCAATAATCTTTCTTCAACCACGGACTTGTGCACGTGTCTTTTCGACCTTTGTGTTTCTCTATCCTATCTAGGTCGATTTTTTTTTACCTTCAGCATTCAAAACATTAACACTTATATTGCACTTAAAGTAACATTAAGATAGTTTCAATAAACTAATTCCTTTACTTATTAAACAATAGACAAAAATTATATCAATAAAAAATACATTTAAATAAATATCAAACTGAACTTTCGTAATTCTGCACGCTTGAAGTGTCAATATTATGCAACCTACTATAACATGATAAATAAGGATGTGATCGATGGCTTGTGACGGTCGACACTTCAATTACAATTTCTATATTGTAACAGAAAATGTCCTTATTTTTCGCCCGTCCATTTCGCGCCACACAAATTTGAATTGCACTAATTAATTAATTTGTCGAGACTGTGACCTGACAGTGATAATTTTAATTATTTCTACATGCCCACACGGCGCACATTTTAGGAGATATTTATTATAGTTAAATTTACCCAATTTGACTACTATTAATTTGTTTTATCGATCTCACAAGAATTAATAGCAGCAGCAACCTCTGTTCAATTTCAACTTAGAACGTCAAGTGCTGTAATTACATATCGAAAGATATATTGATCTCATACTCCGAGATGTAGTTAAATAGTACACATCACTCTCCTTTAAGTTTCGTTATTTTGACAATGATTCGGACTTTTAAATAAGATCACAGCTATATGAGTATATTATAATCTGTATGAGTGTATATTTTGCTGTTTTGCTCATCAGTAAGTACTAAATGTCTAAAACAAGAGCAAAAGATTACTTAGCCATCTTCCTGGAGCCGGTTGATTTGAAAAGACGTCCTTGACCTCCTGAACATCACGAAAGCAATAAATTATCAAAAGACGCCACAAAATTTTCAAAAATAACTGATTGAAGTGACATGACACTACATTTAAATATATTTTTATGTTTTATTTACAACCAGTAATTATATGCACGGTACAGTTATAGATTTCTCATATAGAACTATAATATCTACTATGAGATATATGAAATGACCAAAACTACACAAATGACTTGAATATCAAATTTTGGGGGATTATGGGGTGAAGATTAACTCACTGGGACTATTCATGGTTCTATGACACAAACTTCATGTTTTAAAGTGATCTAAATTAAAACTTCCTGTCAAAATCTCGTTAATTTGTTTCAAACACAACTTGATAGTTATTTTACTAAATTTTTTGTTATTTTTAAAATCACCGAAACAAAGGTATTTATAGTAACAAAACTCAATTTATTTCTCGTTGCTCAATTTTGTTTAATATATTATGTGGTTTTAGATTTGTATTAGAAGTCAAGGATGTTTTTAAAACGTACAGCATTAGCAAGATTACCAATTATTATTGATATTATTAAAGTGTTGTCTGTCATATAACAGGTTACTTTGAAGTATGCTTCTTCCTCTTTGGATAATGTCAGGAATCATGGCATGCATACAGTAATTATAATTTATCAAATAAAACAAAATTTTCATTTGTATAACTCCTCCATAATTACCCTATCATTTACTTCCATTCTCTTGTCTCTCTGAGTCTTTTTCACAATATGCATGTATCATATTTCTTTACTCATTGCCTGACACTAAGCCTCATATGTGCACTCATCCTGCAACTTATTTTGTTAACTCTGTATGTATCTCTTTCTCTCTCTCTCTCTCTCTCTCTATATATATATATATATATATATATATATATATAAAATAATAAATGCGAAAGCAAATGTCAGTGAGTCACACTTTTCAACTTTACTCCTCTGACCCCCTCTGTTACTATTCAATGACACTTCTACTATTCCTCATGCTTTACCCCTCTCTCTATATTCAATGATACTTCTACTATTCCTCGTGCTTTACCCCTCTCTCTCTCTATTTAATGACACTTCTACTGTTCTTCATTCTTGATTTTTTTCTTAATCGTAACATTTTGAGAAAAATCTTTCTCTAAATATTACAACTGTATCAAATAATTTAACCTAAACACAGGTTTCATAATGTTCAGAACTGAAATACGTATTGAACTCACACTCTCATACAATATCACCTCCCATAACTCTGCCATAAAAATGTTGGAAACTTAGTATTTTTTCAGATTTTAATAAAATTTATCAGACCTATTTTCATGCCGTCAGCCGTCGGAGCTATGGAAACTTAGCACACTATGACTGCATAAAAATAGATTCAACTATTTTATTACTACCTTAAAAAATACTAAATTTTATGGTCAAATACATTTAGAGCAATTCCAAACCATAAAAATTGCACTTTAAAGTAGTGTTTAGTGACAGTGATGTAATTTCCCTTCAAATTACGAACAGGAGTTTAGATACATACCAGCTACTACAAATAATTGTTTGTATGAAAAGTAAGGCCCTATGTACATCAAATATGTACATCTTTAAATTAAGTGGCGGCAGAAGAATTATCATTGATCTTTTAAAAGGTTTATTGTTGCCTACAGCCAGCTATATGTTGGTTGTTCAAGGGTAAGGAATGGAAACAAGCTATTTGTACTGACCTCCAAATAGGAAGACAAAAATTGTTGTTTATCATGCAGCTTTGCAATAACTTCCAAGTCAACAAATTTCATCATTGTTTTGATGAAAATTGTTCATCACTTGAAAAATGTTGTTCAAGTTTGATAAAATTTAATATGTACTCAATGCATGAAGTGTCATTCTTGGGCCCAAGGCCCAATGAAGAGCCCTCCACAGGAGCTAGCTTAAAAGCTGCCTGTTAAGATATTTTGTGCATTGTAGAAGTGTAACCAATTTATTGCACATGAACTTTAACAACAAAATCATATACAGACCCCAGTTGAGAACATCATCATTATCATCATTTAACATCCACTTTCCCTGCTGGCATGGGTTGGATGGTTTGAGTGACGGTTGGTAAGCTGGAGAACTCACTAGGTTCCACTTTAATTTGTCATGGTTTCTACGGCTGGGTGCCCTTCGTAATGCCAACCATTCCAAGAGTGTAGGTCACTAAAAGGAAGAGAAATTCTTTCCAGTTTCTTTTTTTCCCTGTATTTTATAAAATTTGAGGTTATTGACTTGATGGCTGTCTCTGTTAAAACTGTAATCATTAGCTAAATATCTCAACATTTTTGTTTCTGCAATATTCATACATTTTTATTTTTTTAATTTTTTTATTTTTTTAGTCTAGTACTTATTCTGTCATTTTTTGCCAAACCACTAAGTTATGAAGATGTAAAGAAACCAATACCAGTTGTCAAATGGTGGTAGGGAACAAATGCAAAGACACACACATGGATATATGTTCTTCTTTCAGTTTCCATCTACAAATTCATTCAAAGATTTGGTTGGCCCAGGGTTATAAGTAGAACACTTACACAAGGTGCCATGCAGTGAGAATGAACCTTAAACCATATGGTTGGGAAGGGATAGGACTTGAACCACTCATCAATCACTTACCAGCTAGTCATATTACTTATTTCACAATAGAGTACATGTTACTGTCATCACTTCTTCTCAAATTAGGTACTTTAAATGTATTTATTTTTTTACTCTTATTTTAATTCACTGTTTTATCTGAACAATATAATTACAGTAGCTCTATCAATGTGCCTGTTGCTCTTTATTTTTTGTAAATCTTAGTAGTTAATTATAATACTGCTGAAATTATTTTCACTAATTTGCATTAAATCTCTTGAGTTATCATCAGGATTTATATTCAAAGATCATAATAGGTTGACAAGTACCCTAAATATTATCTAGGTGTGAATCTCAACTTTAACAGCATGAAATTGAATTATTTCTCCGATTCTCAATTGTCTGTTGTTCAACTGTGACTGAAGTAATACTTTCTTTACTCTTTTACTTGTTTCAGTCATTTGACTGCGGCCATGCTGGAGCACCGCCTTTAGTCAAGCAAATCAACCCCAGGACTTATTCTTTGGAAGCCTAGTACTTATTCTACCGGTCTCTTTTGCCGAACCGCTAAGTTACGGGGGACGTAAACACACCAGCATCGGTTGTCAAGCATTGGTGAGGGGACAAACACAGACACAAACACACACACACACACATATATATATATATACATATATACGACGGGCTTCTTTCAGTTTCCGTCTACCAAATCCACTCACAAGGCTTTGGTCAGCCCGAGGCTATAGTAGAAGACACTTGCCAAAGGTGCCACGCAGCGGGACTGAACCCGGAACCATGTGGCTGGTAAGCAAGCTACTTACCACACAGCCTTGCTTCACTCCACCCAATTACTGCTTCTCTCATTTCACAATGTCTCCATCAAGGCTTCTTTTAAAAAAATAAAAAATTTTCTCAAAATGTCTTACAAACCTATTTAAAATTTCACAGCCATCTTGCTTGTTTTGCTCATATTTATTTCCAGAAACTCAGCTAAAGTAGCAATTACTGGTGGTGCTGTTTACTATACAGTTAAGCAGGGAGTTTGGAGTGATACCGGTGAAGGTTCTGCAGCCTTAGAAAATGTCCGTGAAACTATTCTACCTGCAACAGCTACAGAATACATTAGCAAGGTAAGACTGAAATCAAAAACTTAAGCTTCTTTATGATTAGTTAACCTGGCAATGTAAAAGTGAAATCTTGTTGGCTTGGAAGGCTTTACAAAGGATCTATATCAACATTGTTATTTTATGGAGACTTTTTTTTTCTGACTAAATCTTAGAATAGTTCACAGAGGCCATAACACTGTTCTGACCATCTCTTTGACTAAATCTTGGGTGGGTCTACAGCAGCCATGGTCTTGTTCTCTCTTCCTCTCTGATTTAATCTTGGGATGGTTTGCATAAATCATGTCACAATTCTTCTTCTTCTGACTGGAAGAATTTACAAAAGGGCCATAGCACTGTTCTAACTCTTCTGATGAAATAATAAATTAAGCTGCTAAATACTTTACACTAAGGTAGTCGGTATCTTCTTGCCATCTCTTGGCTCATGGAAGGATTTCAGTTCAGCACTAAACTTAAGAGGATGCTTCTTATTCAAACACTTCTGCAGATTTCCTAAGCACAATACACCTCTTCATTGTACTTATTTAGATCAAGATGAAGTGGACTATTTAGAATTCATAACATATAACTTTATTTACCTTGAGAAGTGGTTGTGTTCTAATGTATCAGTCAGGCCTTTAATTTAAGAACCAATATTTCAGGCAGCGTTTGAATTTAAGTACCAATATTTTTTTTCAAAGAAAGATTCCTCAAATGTTTATTTACTTCTTCTTAAAGTATGCAAACCTATTTTGGAAATTTTATTAAATTAAAAAAAAAAAACATTTCTTTTCATTATGCTTACAAAATTAGACTTTGCTTTTTGATCATTATGGTGGTTGAGGAGCAGTGGGGTGGAAATAGAAAGAACTATGTCCTTTTGTTATTAATACTGTACAGAATAGGTGATGAGATGTAAACTGTCTATTCTTCAGCTGGTAGTGTTTTTGTGAACTTGACATCTATTTTATCAAATGAGTTGTGCATATTTTATTGTCCTATTTTAAACAGATGTTGATATGCCTCTGGTGACAGTGTGTGTTTTTGCAAAAAGACAATGACAGAAAACTGTATCAAATACATTGGCACATGTTTTACATTAATGGGAATACATGAAGCAAGACCTAAATAGATTGTTTTGATGTCAGAAAGCGTAATCAGCTTTGGAATATTTGTACCAAGATAACAGATGAAGTGGTGGAGTTGCAAAGGTACATCTGCCTTATAACAATCATCAACAGGTACTCTATAGTACTCTATTGATGATAATGATGATAATTTTAGGCACAAGGACTAGAACTTTTGAACAAAAGTGGTTAGTCAGTACCACTCTTTCTAATACTTGACTGATATTATTATCAACCTTATAGGAGTGAAAGGCAAAGTTGTCCTCAGCAGGATTTGAACTCAGAATGCAAAGAGCTGCAACAAATACCATCAGGCATTCTCTCTGCTCTAATGATTCTACAGATCCATTGCCCTTGTATGACAATAATGATGATGATTTTAAGTTTTGGCACAAGGCTTGCAATTGTGAGGGAAGGAGGCTAGTCAATTGCATTTGACTCCAGTGTTTATTTTATTGATCCTGGAAGGATGAAAGACAAAGTTGACCTTGGTGGATTTTGAACTCAGAACATAAAGTTGGAACAAGTGCTACTTAGTATTTTCTCCAATGTGTCAATGATTCTGCTAGCTCTCCACCTTAATTATGATAATTCTTCCAACTACAGAAATTTGGGCAGGATGGAGTTAGTTGATTAATCAACCCTAGTACTTGACTGGTACTTATTTTATTGACCCCGAAATGATGAAAGGCAAAGTCAACCTCAGTGGAATTTGAACTCAGAACATAGAGCTAGACAAACTGCCACTACACATTTTGTCCAGCATGCTAACAATTCTGCCAGCTTGCTGCCTTATTAATGATAGTACTGATAATCCTTTCTACTAAAGGCAAAGGACCTCAAATTAGTGGGGAGGGGACTAGTCGATTACATTGACCCCAGTGTTTGACTGGTGCATATTTCATCAATCGTGAAAGGATAAAAGGCAAAGTTGACCTCAGCAGAATTTGAGTCATCATCATCATCATTTAATGTCTGTTGTCCATGCTGGCATGGGTTGGGTGATTTGACCAGGGCTAGTAAGCCGAGAGACTGCACCAGACTCCAGTCTGATTTGGCATGGTTTGTACGGCTGGATGCCCTTCCTAACGTCAACCACTCCAAGAGTGTAATGTGTGCTTTTACATGTCACTGGCACAGGTGCCATTTGCGTGACACCAGTATCTGCCACAACTACAATTTCAGTTGGCTTGGCCGGTCTTCTTCTCGAGCATGGCATATTGCCAAAGGTCTTGGACATTTGTCATTGCCTCCATGAGGTCCAGCACTTGAAATGTGTTATTTACATGCCACTAGCACCGATGCCAGTTTCACAACACTGGCATTGGCCACATTGCCTCCATGAGGTCCAACACTCGACAGGTGCTTTTTACATGCCACCAGCATGGGGGCCAGTTACGCATCATTGGTATCGGCCACATTGCCTTTGTGAGGCCCAATGCTCAAAAGATGCATTTTATACGCCAACAACATGGGTGCCAATTACATGACACTGTATCAGCCACAACTATTATTTCACTTAACTTGATGGATCTTCTCAAGCACAGCATATTGCCAAAGGTCTCAGTCACTAGTTCGAAGATCATGCTTCACCACTTCTTCCCATGTCTTCCTGAGTCTACCCTTCCACAGGTTTCTTCCACGGCTAGGGATTGGCACTTCTTTAAACAGCTGTCCTCATCCATATGCATCACATGACCATACCAGCACAGTCGTCTCTCTTGCACACCATATCTGATGCCTCTTATGCCCAACTTTTCTCTCATCATACATGCACACTGACATTGCACATCCAGTGAAGCATACTAGCTTCATTTCTTTCAAGCCTTTACATGTCCTTGGTGGCCACAGCCCATGTTTCACTGCCATGTAGTACAACTGTTTGCACACAGGCATCATACAATCTGCCTTTCACTCTGAGGGAGAGACCCTTTGTTGCCAACAGAGGTAGGAGCTCTCTGAACTTTGCCCAGCCTATTCTTATTTTTGCAGCTACACTCTCGGAGCACCCACCTCTGCTACTAACTTGATCACCTAGATAATAGAAGCTATCAACTACCTCTAGCTTACCCCACTGGCATTTGATGGAGTCTATTTTCTGTACATTTTTTGTGTTTATTGTACCTGTGCACCTTCCACACACAAAACCTATCTTCCCAGTTAACCTTCCTCTGATATTGCAGCATCTCTTATATGTCCATAGCTTACAATGGGTACATCTTGTGGAATTGTTGGCTACACCTTTCCTACAGATCGAGCAAGGCCCATCTATCTGAAGGGATTTGTGATTTGTCTGCTTTCCTACTTACTAAAACTTTGGTTTTTGTTAGGTTAACTCTAAGGTCCTTTGAGTCTAGACCTTCTTTCTACAACTGAAACTTCTTCTCTAGTTCTGGTAGTGATTCAGCAATAACAACAAGGTCATCAGCATAGAGGAATTCCCTGAGGCAGCCTGTTTTAAATTTCTCTGTTATTGTCTGGAAGACTGTGATGAACAAGAGGACTGTTGCTTGTTATTGCCTGGAGGATAATGATGAAGAAGAGGACTGATCCCTACTTGAATTCATTGCTATACTCGTTGCCAACCCTCACCTTACTGACAGCATCTCTGTACATGGCTTATACACATCTCACTAACCACTCATCTATCCCTAGTTTCCACATTGACCACCAGATAAGGGATCAGGGCACCCTGACAGAGGCTTTCTCCATGTCCACAAAAGCCAAGTACAGAGGCTTGTCTTTGGCTAGGTACTTCTCTTGTAGCTGCCTTACCAGAAATATAGCATCAGTGATGCTTCCCCCTAGCACAGAACCAAACTGCATCTCATCTAAACTAGCCCCGTCCCTAATTAGTTGGGCTATGAGCCTTTCTGTAACTTTCATCACCTGATCCAACAATTTGATACCTCCAAGTATAATAATAATAATACCTTTCTACTACAGGTACAAGGCCTACATTTTGCGGGAGGGGACTAATCAATTACATCAACCCCAATGTTTCACTGGTACTTAATTTATTGACCTCAAAAGGATGAAAGACTAAGTCGACCTCAGTGGAATTGTGCCTGGTGTACCCTTATCAGATGGGTAGTCATGATGGGTATATTGGGCTTCATATATTTGTACCCCAGTGTCACAATGATGATGATGATGGTGGTGGTGGTGATGGTGATGGTGATGATGATGATACTAACAGTGGTGATACAATAGTTGCAGTGTTGAACTGGTTTTATTACTTATGCTTTTCCAGATTCCATCTCCAGGGAATGCAATTACCTCAGGTCTTGGTATGTGGAACGGAGGTAAGTGATCCATTATGTCTTCAAGAATTAACAGAGCTGCATATACAGAAGTTTACTGAAGCTTTTATTACTATAAACAACGAAATTGACCGATTGAAACTCCTCCACACTCCAACCCTTGTTGCTTATATCTCAACTGAACTAAACTAAACAAGGATTTTGACATGACCATATGATAAAGTAGTTTACTTTACAAACATAAGGGTTAAAGTTTAATCCTACTGTGTGATACAATGAGCTAGGGTCTTCTGCTATAGCCATAGATTACCCAATCTTTGTAAAACCAAAAATGCCTGTCTGTCTGTATGTATGTAATATAGTTGACAAGCCCAAGAGCCAGGAATTCTTGCAAGCACAGATTGCACAAATCCATCTCACTCGATACTACTCCTACTTCAGTTGAAGGGTCTTTGTCTTGCAAGTTACTTGTAGACCTTGCTGGTGCTGGGGTCACCTAAAAGTCACCCAGTACACTCTGTAAAGCAGTTGTATTAGGAAAGACATTCAGCCATAGAAAACGTGCTAAAGTAGACACTAGAGCTTGGTGCAGTCGTCTGGCTTACCAGCTCCTGTCAAGCTATGCATTCCATGTCAGCATAGAAAACAGACCTTAAATGATGATGATGATCAGCTTTGGGCAAGGCAATATTCTGCAACCAAACACTCTTCGTTACTAAACTTTCTTTTCAAGGAAGGTGCTCATTCTGTTGGTCTTCACTGGGCTGCTGGACATATGTATGCGCTTGGTACAAATGATTCTGCAATCAAAGCAGTATCAATGCAAAGACATGCAGTGATGTTCGTGCATGCACACACACACATACACACACAGACGGCTTCCACACAATTTCTATTTACCAAATTTCAGTCATGGAGCATTGGTCAGCCTGAGGCTATAGTAGAAGACATTGAATGCCACGTAGTGAGAACACACCTGAAACTGCCTGGTTGTTGAATGGGATTCTTAATTACACACAGTCATGCCTATCCAGAGTTTTAGGCATTGGTTGCTGAAGACAAAAGTAAGATAGAATTGGTTGGTGTAAGTTGGCAGCATTTCTTCTGGGTGTAATTAAAAGGAGTGTTAAAATTTTTACAGTGCTTGAGTTTAGAGTGTGTTGTTTGTGGCTTATAGTTAATAAATACAATAACAACAGGGTAGCAAGGATTGTATATGAGGGTTGTCAGCATCTTGGCTCTCGATTTTAGTTTTTGCAGTAAATAATCCCAGGTTGCTACTGGTTTTAGGACAAATTATTTAACTCTACCTATCTCAATTCATTTTCATAACTTTAGGTGTCAGTTTTAGATCAGCTAAACAACAGTGTACTAATTTACTTCCTTTTATGAACCAGAAAGCCAGTGCTTTTATTTGTTCCAGGTGTTGCCTGATCAAGTTATTAGATTGTATTAAACTATATTTCTGGATGCATATCATTAGAGATTCCAGAAGATTTATTGGGGAAAGTTAAGCGATCAGAAGTTGTAAATTCCTCTTGTAAGGGGAGATCTGTTTACTTGTGCTATTTAGAACCATTTTATAGGGCAGAATGAAATCATCTCCAGCTACTCGGGTCCAATTATACCAAACCTAAGCACCGATTTAAATAGATGAGGAGAAACTAATCAAATTAGCCAACAAAGACTCAGTGTAAATATGAAACAGTATAAAACCCCAAAGTTGTAACAATATATAAATTGAATAAATACATTGCTAAATTATAGGTAACATTCCTACATGTTAGTTAAGTGTTTGACATAAAAGCATTGTAGATGTAGAGTCCTTACTTCTGTAGATTTATGTATAAATTTTAATTTGTAAATTATTTGTTGCAAAACAGAACAAAAGGTTAACTGGATTAGCACACACACACACACACAAAGTTAATGAATAGGTTTTGTAATTATAAATATTTACACTTGAATAATGTTAATGCTAGTTGCCTTTCCTAACCTCTACTCTTTTCAACAAGCTGGTTGCATACTCTTTCCACACACACACACACACTCTCTCTCTCTCTCCGTTTGATATTCATATCAATAGTCATTGCTCCTCTGTGTCTCACTCTCCAGGACTGCAGATGTCTAGAAATCATTCCCTGTCCATGTTTGTACTGATGAGATTGTTTAAACTCAACAATCTCACAGTTCATGGTGTGTCCTGCAATAATAATGGACATTGCCCTGCTCCTACTTCTAACAAAATCTGTCCAGGTGTGTAGTGAAGCTGGTACTTATTCTGAGAAGGGAACTAAAGCAACTAGCATTTCCTAGGAAGGAGGAGCTGTAATAGCATTTGAAATTATAATTACTACTTAGTAGCTCAGTGTATGTTCTATCCGTGTGATATGGTCATGTAAAAATAGTATATTACTGCTCTTGGTCATATCATTTATACATACACAAACACATATCTGAATGTTGTCTTTTAGCCCATCACTCGTGTTTGAGGAGAGCTGTGATCAAAGATGTCCTGGTCACCATCATTCTGTCTTTTCCTAAATCCATAATTACATTAAGTGATATATATCTTTTATTAAAATGGTAGGTTGAGATTTTGCTGCTATTTCAAGTATCAAGAGTGGAGGCACAATGGCCCAGTGGTTAGGGCAGCGGACTCGCGGTCATAGGATCGCGGTTTCGATTCCCAGACCAGGCGTTGTGAGTGATTATTGAGCAAAAACACCTAAAGCTCCACGAGGCTCCGGCAGGGGATGGTGGCGAACCCTGCTGTACTCTTTCACCACAACTTTCTTTCACTCTTATTTCCTGTTTCTGTTGTGCCTGTAATTCAAAGGGTCAGCCTTGTCACACTGTGTCACGCTGAATATCCCCGAGAACTATGTTAAGGGTACACGTGTCTGTGGAGTGCTCAGCCACTTGCACGTTAATTTCACGAGCAGGCTGTTCCGTTGATCGGATCAACAGGAACCCTCGACGTCGTAAGCGACGGAATGCCAACAACAAGTATCAAGTGACCGTTTTGAGACATCTTTGTTAGTTTATCTCTCCTGAGTATGTATGTTTTACATGCAAGTATAAATTCATTGGATTAAGTGGTGTTATCATTAAATGCAGTGCTGTCTTAACTTATTTCTCATACTCTGTTAATATCAAACAGTTTTTTTTTTTTTTT
>NC_068989.1:18277079-18277975 GCF_001194135.2 Octopus bimaculoides
TCAAACAGTTTTTTTTTTTTTGAAACAATGTTATCGCATCATTTTAATATATGTCTATTTCAACATGTTATTTATTCTTTCCCACAGGTGTCCAAACAATGTTCAATTTTATCGCTAATATTCCCAGTAATGTGAAATACTACAGTAAGTTAGCCGTTACTGAAGCTGTATCTGTAGTCAAAGGAAGTTAACTGATGTAGCGTTGTTATTTTCTTATAGTCTATATATGTACGCACTTGCATACATACATAACCGAGCCATCTTGTGCTTGCTGGCACATATATATTAAAATATAAGTGACAAATACATACAGCCACCAAGTAAATCAAACTAAGAAGAAAAAATCTATAACAAAATAAAAGCTGATTATTAGCTGAAGAATACTCACAAGGAGTAAAATCATGTTGGAATTGGTTACTGAGAATATTTCTTTCGATTTGGAATTATCTAACATGACACAAGAAACAGAACCCACCATTTATAAAGGAAAGAAAGATTACAGTTTTTTTTTTTGTCTCTTAATAATAACATATGGACTCTTCTGTAATGCAGTGTGTTTCTTTGTAGATTCCATACTTTGCTGAGTTTTTTTTTAAACATTGATTGGGGGTTGAAGTGGCTAGAATAAGGGAGAAAACAGAAATCATCTGTATGGGGAAAAAAAGTAAATTATATTTATTTATGTTCAAAGAAATGGCTTCCTTGTTTTTCTTTACCTTTTTTTCTTGTTTGATTCCAATGGTTGTCATCACCAGTCATCATCATCATCTTTGATCTTTCATAGGTTGGACAGATCTACAAGACAGCTACACCTCATCTTTAATGCACTGTATTATTAGATATGAACTCACTATTTACTCATAGCTTTTCTCTGTGTATCTTTACCACAAACACCA
>NC_068989.1:18278031-18285760 GCF_001194135.2 Octopus bimaculoides
CCATCATCATCAAAGTGTAGCACTTATTTAACTGTTGTGTATCGTCATCATCATCGTTTAACGTCCGCTTTCCATGCTAGCATGGGTTGGACGATTTGACTGAGGACTGGTGAACCAGGTGGTTACACCAGGCTCCAATCTGATTTGGCAGAGTTTCTACAGCTGGATGCCCTTCCTAACGCCAACCACTCCGAGAGTGTAGTGGGTGCTTTTACATGCCACCGGCACGAAGGCCAGTCAGGCGGTACTGGCAACAGCCACGCTCAAAATGGTGTCTTTTACGTGCCACCTGCACAGGAGCCAGTTTGGCGGCACTGGCAACGATCTCACTCAAATGTCCTTACACGTGCCACCGGCACAAGTGCCAGGGAACAGGTGCCATCACGATTTCGCTTTCGCTTGCC
The DNA here is from genome assembly GCF_001194135.2 of Octopus bimaculoides. NCBI lineage: Eukaryota > Metazoa > Mollusca > Cephalopoda > Octopoda > Octopodidae > Octopus > Octopus bimaculoides. Next base: position 18,278,436 of record NC_068989.1, read on the forward strand.
TCAACAGGTCTTCGCAAGCCGAGTTTCTGTGTCCAATATTTACTAGGATTGACAATTGATGATATTGTGCAACACAAGAAAGATTTGTATTTCATTGATGTGATGAGGATCAAGATGAAGGATGATGAGGACCGATGATATTGAAGTGAGATTTATTAACGACCCTTTCTACTATAGGTGCAAGGGCTGAAATTCTGGTGGGAGGAGATATGTGGCTCACATTGACCCCAATGCTCAGCCGGTACTTCTTTCTTCAACCCTGAAAGGATGGAAAACAAAGTCGACCTTGGTGGACTTTGAACTCAGAACGTTTAAGCCGAGGAAATGCCACTAAGCCTTTTGGCTGGCATGCTAACGATTTTGTCAACTTGCTGCCTGAAGGATGTTTTAATAACATCCAACTTTTAGAGCATCTACTACTGTTATTGTCATCATTGTTTTAATGTTAATATCTGATTCTTTATGCTGTCATAGTATTGGACAGGTCTACAGTTGGGCCAACTATCCATTTTTCCTCAATCCTGCATCATCATGTCTCTGGTACAACATCTCATGTTTACTTCTACTACAGATACCATCCATTATCTTCATCATATCTTTTCACTCAGTATGAACAAAAGATGCGAAAAGAGGATGAATACCAACACAACTGTCTCTATCCTCTTTCAACTTTCATTCAATTTAGTATCGCATATGTATCAGACCATAACAACTCATTTCTCTCCAGCTTCTACATGCCTTCTACTCCAAACATCTATCTCTCACTATGAACATCAAAGAAGATTATGTGTGGCCACTCAGTTGAGAGCCTTTGTCCCTGAAATCTTGTTGGAGCCTTGGTAAAGGCCTCGCTGAATTTTTTAATCTTGCTTATAGCATCCTTGAATAGTTGTTATCCATTCAAATAGACTTAATTTCTATGTTCACCACATTACAGAATATACTCTAATATACAGGTACTCTGATAATGGTTTTGCTTTTTCAAGGCCAACAGATGCAAATATTCCCCATCCTATTGTCGAAAAAAGGAAATTAAAATGTAATGTATTTGTATCCATGAGCTGAAACGTCTTATAATTTGCAACCAAAAAGAAAAAAAAAATATTATAGTTATGAAGGAGTTACCTCCCTTGTTAATCTCCTTTCTGAATCAACCTTGATTTATAAATTATTGTAGCCATATCCATTCTCATGTAATGCTTTGAACCTTGCTTGTCCCCCTTGTTTAAACGCCATTTTAAATAGTGTCGATGTAATGCTGATTGAATGACACTAGCTGACAGACATGACGTGTTGGTGCCATCATCTTCGAAATTAATCCTGTAGGGCCAACTGTTGTCTTTGATCACCAGCTCTGTAAGCAAAAGAAAAAAAAAAGTTAATTTGTACCACAGTCATAATATTGATGTTAATTTTATTTTTCATTCAATTCTCTCTTTCTTATTGATCAAATTTGATTTCTAAACATGACAAGCAAGTATTGGTGGTGAAAGCAGTTTAAATTGACCCCAGTACTTGACTGGTAATAATAATGGCAGTCTTTCGAGTCCTTGGTGAACAACCTGCAGAGATGATTTGCTTATAGCGATGAAATGTTAGTGCTATGCATGAACTCGCTCTCCATCAGATAACATTACCTATACAGGTGCAGGGTCTATCACACGTCACGTGTCGAAGGTATCGCAGAGCGTGAGATGAACACCGCTCGGTTTGGGAATCTTGCGATTGTGAGTACAACAACCTAACTGCTAGGCCTCGCGGCCTTAAACATGTAACGAAAATCTAAGTTGATCTTGGCCGGAAACTGCCATCCTCCTTATTGCTTAGCCATAAGGAAATAGTGTTGAGGAACCGTCAAGACTAGTGGGAGGAAGGTATCTTCAAACTGGAGACCTTTTGGAAGCTCAAATGCTTGCAACTAAGTGTACTAAAAGCATTCAAGTACTAGGTGGTATAATACTGAATTATGTCTACCATCTATAAATTCAGAACATGAAGGACTACAACTAAGTACTACAAGATAACTCGTCCGTCCTTCTATTCATTAATAATCACACCTGCATGAACGAGGCAGAGTCGTTAGCACGCCAGAAGAAAATGCTTGACGGCATTTCTTCCAGCTTTATGTTCTAACTTCAAATGTCAACTTTATCATCCTTTCAATATTAAGAACTAGGGTCGATGTAATTAGCTTGCCACCCACCCACCAAGATTACCAGCCTTATACCAAAATTTGAAACATCTCTCTCTATATATATAAAATTCTTTGACTGTCTGTTCCCTATACATTCTCAAACAGCTCCCCCAAATCAAATCAAATTTTACAAGGTAATAGTATTATATTCCGTGAGTGTCAACATGTAATTTTTATTTTCATTTGGATTAAAACAATATATAGAGAGAAATAGCCTTTCTATACTCAATTATAGTAAAGGACATTTTATACTACAACGATGACGTCACATTTTGTATACGAGTGTATGTTTGCGCATTCGTTATGTACGACATAGTAAAAGACATTTTATAACATGACGACGACACATTTTGTATGAGTGTGTTTGCGCATTTGTTATGTAAATGTATGTGAGTATATGTGTGATTGTCAGTTAGACTGATGTAAACTGGCTATGTGAAAGAGCTATACTGGCTCCAACTAATGAAATGGTTGATAAACTCAATCATGAACTTCTTCAAAAGTTAACAGATACATCAGAAATGACTTTTCCATCAATTCACACATCAGTCGATCAAGATCAGGCTGTTCAATACCCTGTTAAATATCTGAACGCACTTAAACCCACTGGGATGGCACCGCATAACTTGAGACTAAAGCTGGATGCTCCCATTATGTTGCTTAGGAATATTGACCCACCATGCATGTGTAATGGAACTCTATTGTTACTTCCATAAAGCCCCATGTCCTACAGGCGACAATCATAACAGGTAGTCACAAAGAAGAAAATGTCTTTATTCCAAAATTTCCTCTCATACCTACAGATGTTCCATTTGAATTTAAGACGCTTCAGTTTCCAGTCAAACTAAGTTTTGGTATTTCAGTTAACAAATCTCAGGATCAGTCCCTCAAGGTAGTTGAACTTCATCTCCCTACTACATACTTTTCCCACAGCCAACTCCTATGTTGGTTGTACACGAGTTGGAAGCAGCAACAATTTATTCATTTGGACACCAGCAAAAAATTACACACTGAATATTGTTTACCCTGAGGTGCTTCAAGATCAACAGATTTTCAGTTCTAAATTCTGTTATTACAATTTGGATATTTTTTTAATAAAATATAGATATTTTCAAATAATTATGAGAAAAAAATGTCTTCATATTTAATGTTTACTAATCTCAATAAAAACAGCAGTAATCCGGGCAACGCCGGGTAATTCAGCTAGATATGTGATATGGAAATAACATATTTTAAGATTTAATACTCAGTTTCTCGTCTACAGCCAGCCTCAATAATTTAGCATATTTTGAAACCTGGAACAAATTTGTGAACTTCAGCCTTTTAATTTTCAACGTAGTTTGTGTACAAGGGGCATAACTCTGAATTTGCTTGATTACCTTGACAGGTTACGCTACCAATTCATACTTGTTTAACCCAAGGACAGTCCTGATCGAGTAGGCCTATGATCAAAGGCGTTCTAGTCATGCCCACCGTGTTTTTTTTTCAAACATCGTATATCTAGGACTACATAATATTATATAGTTTGAGATGTATACCTTTTTAATGAAGATACAATTTCAGCTTTCTCGCTTACAAGCGTTTTTTTCTTTACTTGTTTCAGTTCATTAAACAGCGGCCATCCTGGGGCATGTCCTTGAAGAGTTTTAGTCAAGCAAATTGACCCCAGTCCTTTTTTTTTTTCATAAAGGACTGGTACTTATTCTATTGGTATCTTTTGCCGAACCGCTATGTAACAGGGGCGCAAACACACCATCGGTTGAGAAACAGACACAAGGGACGGACACACACACGCGCGCGATGGGTTTCTTTCAGCTTCCGTCTACAAAAGCCACTCACAAGGATTTGGTCGACCCGAAGATACCTGCCCAAGGTGCCACGCAGTGGGACTGAATCCGGAATCATGTGGTTGGGAAGCAAGCTTCCTACCACAAACCCACGCCTTTTATTTATTCGATAATTTGACATTTGATATTTATTTGATAATTTAAAATTTAAGGTATACTTTTTTAATGAACACTAGTGCATTATGGAAGGACTAATAAATCACGTTGTTAATGTATGTATGCGCTGTTATGTAAATTAGATTGATCGGTTTAGCTGAATCCTAGTTTATATACACTATAAATAATTATTGCCTACTAATCTCAGTGGTAACTACAACAAAGGACTAACAGGGCTGACATGGGGCTATACAACATCAACAAATTTATTCTTGCTTAGTTAGAGGAAATCATCGCTTTTCGCATAAGTTTTGTGAGTGAATTAGGGAGACGGAAACTGTGGACGATCTTCATATGTATGTGTGTGTGTCTTTATATGTTTACTTGTCCCACAGCTTGACAGGTGTTGGTTTGTTTACGTCCCCGTAAACAAGCGGTTCGGCAAAATGACCGATATAATAAGTACCAGACTTAAAAAGTAGGTACAGGAGTTCAACTTGTTCGACTAAACCCGTCAAGACGGTGCCCCAGCTTGGCCGCAGTCTAATGACTGAAACAAGTAAAAAGATAAAGAAAAACATAGTATAGCTATAAGTTCTTTACAAACTCCTAATGCCACTAAATCTTAAAATATAATTCCAGGCATTGTAGAACAAATAGCTAGAAGTCCTTGACAAGCACAGTTCACATTGTCTCAAACCTAGAATTCGTTTCACTTACATTGTTAATACCACAGAAAGTGGCATGACTATTGCTATCTCACAATTTTCTTTCTCAAAAGAATTGTGCTTCAGTATGAAATATAATGAGCTTCTAGCACAGAGAAACTGTACATGATCCACATGTACAGCGTCTTTGTAGATAGTGTTCTTTCACTGTGTTTCTCTGACATTTGAAAATTCCAGCAATGTTTGCAAAAGTATATATGTAAATAACAAGATATTACTTGTTATTTAGCCATCGTTCAGAAGACTTGTTCTCAAAGGTGTTCCAACGTGACAATCCGTTTTCTTCAGACATAGTGTATTCAGGATCACGTTATCTAACGTGTGCTTCCTTTTCTTCAGTACGGTCGGTTGTTATTTGAGGGGTAACTTGCTTGCTATTCTTAGCAAGTCCCACGTCCATACAGATGATTCCGCGTTGATTCACTACAACATGATAGTAAGACATAATGGGCGTTGACCTCTTAGAGACAAGAGAGAAATGAGCTGAGTATGATCCATGGGATGTAGATCATTTACTTATATGAGTGACAGTGCATAGAATGAAATTATAAAGTGCTACAAGAGGAATTGGCCAAACTTCTGCTGAGATTGGAAGGTTTTCTCTGGAATATCCAGGTATGAGAACTAGGTCTGTCTACCTGCATGCCGTAAAATCCAGCAATGGCTCATATTTTATACAGATGTGCAATGTTTGCGCTTTGGTAGTTACTCTACATCATGGTCTCAAGAAAGCAAAGTTAGACCATCATCCGAAGTTTTATCATCAATTTTAAGAAAATGTCGAAACTACGTCATGTAATCCTTTGCGACCTTTTTCTAGAAAGTTCACGATTTTCATTGAAGCCAAACTTGTACAAAATCTAGATTAATCTGAACATAGCACATTGCCCCTATAACTATGTCGACCCACTCACTCCGTGTCGATTAGAGAAGGTGTCGGCCATGGTATTTACCAGGGGACCTGTCTCTATATTTAAAAAAAAATGATAATAAATACCAAATTACAAACAAAAAACGAGTTTATAAGAGCTGTGTGTGCGCGCGCATCTAACAGTGCGTTGTCTAATACGAATATGAAGGAAAACACCATTCTACATTCAGTGAGTTTTGTAACACTGAATGATACTTCAATATTTTATGTATATTACTCAGAGAGACCTGGTTTGACTATCCACGCCCGTGACCACAACATGAGCTCAGCTTCCTGAATATAATAAAAATGAACTAAATATAAATATCAAATATTAAAAAATCCGACACGCCAGGTGGCTGCTCTTTGCTCTGTTCCTTTCTATTGAGAAATGATATGTTATGGGATGGTTCACTGTCTTTGAGGAACTATAGAAATAATTACTACGTTCAAACACTCGTGACATACAAGTATTAATACAAATGCTGAATGTGTGGGTGTCTTTTGTTCTTTATTGAATATAAATGAGATTATTTCGAACACAATTAGCATTTGTCTGTTCTGCAGACGATCTGATATACAAAAAAAAAAAAATAATAATCACATACGAACAAATTTAAAAAAGAAATTATACACTAAATACAAAAATAGGAACATTGTTCTACTTCTGCAATGAGTGAACTTAGAATAGTGTTTGATAAATAAAAATGCCAGAGACTGTAGATAATAACTGGTTCGTTGCTTTGGCAGATTCCGACTCAGAAGAAGAATTAATTAAAAAAAATTTGTATCTAAATGTCAATTTAACTTTGCTGAGGGTCACAGCTGGTAGTGAGCAGCTGAGACAGCGTTCAGCTTCCCACTTAAGTTACATATTTATTTAATTACCAATTGACGAAGACAACGTCATCTATAGAACGTTACTTAAAACCTATTTAAAACTGGTATCATGTAATAGGCAGTTAACCAACCTGTTTAGAGAATGGGAAGATGTAAAACCGAAAATAGCTTATCTGCGTTACTCACACAATTTTTTCCTTTCTCCTTTCTCTTTTCTCCAGTTTGTTAAATGTCAGTTTGACTATGACGGGGTTTCAACTCGCTGAAATGCCTGTGCAGTCAGGTCTATTAATGAAGGTGTCACAGTAGCCAGTTCTAACCGCGATGATGCCATAGTGGTTATTCAGTCTGTGGAGATGACGTATTTACAAATGCTAAAATAAAGAGTCAGATATCCAAGTCCATTAGTTGATATTTTATCACTGTCAATGTGATAACGATCATCCCGGAACCAAAGAAAAAAAAAAGAAAAGAAAGGAAAAAACGGACTAATATTTTCGATGTTAAATTCCAATGTAAAGTTAAGATTTTGCAAGGGATTACTCTTATGTGCATGATTGGTGGCCATGGATGATACGGCTGAAATATAAAAAGATGCTGACAAAATTATGCCGTTTGGGATTACTCTGAAAGTCCTCACATATCAACATCCGCTTCAATAAATTGTGATGCTGCTTGATTCTGGATGGCTTATATATATATATATATAT
>NC_068989.1:18286291-18290928 GCF_001194135.2 Octopus bimaculoides
ATATATAATGTATGTATGCATGCACGCATTTAATACAGACAAAAGCTAAAGCACTTTTGATGCAATGAAAGTTGAACTTTCATCTTTAAAACACGTTTCTATATTTGAATATACATTATTGATCTTTCAACTGAAAAAGTGTTATGATCCCATCTGGTCAATGGTGTGAAACGTGTTCTATGTAACACACTCAATCATTCATTCTCTGAGATTTAATCAGCACATATCATAGGAGGTGAACGTGTAAAATACGTGTAGTGTGAGATCAAAGATATTGGGACAGGCTGTACATTGAACCAAATAAAGTCCAAATTATTCATTCACCACAGAATTTTATGTACACTATCTACCCACCTCTGAGAGACAACCTAACTGATTATCCAGTGATGTCCGAGTAGTAAAGAATAATAAGCAAGAAATGGTTGATTAGATAGTTCTACATATATTAAGGAAAGCTACACTTGGACATATCTTCAATGTTGTATCGTGAAGTCACTGCCTTGGGTCTTACATCGTTTTCCTTCATTCAGGCGAACCAACCTAGGTTGATCAAGCCTAGACTTGTGTCCAAGAGGCACTCTACTGACCCCCACCAATGACCTTTTTCCAGCCAGACCTATCCTGATGCTTTCTCAACAGCATCTGTGTTATTCGTAATGAATATTCTTCAGCTCACTCTTGTAATGTCCAGGTCTCCATGAGCCTTACTCGGATAACGAACTACGAGCCCTCAACTTTCGACCTCCACTAGTAAACACTTACCTCTTCCTTGCTGTCTAGCATTTCTATGAAATAATTTAACAGTATATTGCTAACTTCAGTACAACAACGGTCAAGTTACCAATACATTTTTACTCGTTTCAATCATTGGACTGCGACCATGCTGGGCCACTAATGTCATGGAGTTTTAGTTGGTCATATTGAGTTCAGTACTTATTTCGGTGCGGTACGATTTTTTTTTTGGGGGGGGGTAACGAAAACCTAGGTTAAGGGATACAAAAGAATAAAACATAAAACACAGGTGTAAATGCACACATACATACATATGCAACAGATTCCTGTCAGTCAAACTTCGCATAAGTCCTAGTCAATTCTATGATATAGCAGTATATGTTTTTCCCCCAAAAAACATGCTGTAAGGTCGAACCCGTAATCACGTGCTTGTGAACCGAACATCTTAACCACACAGCTCTGTTGGCAACCATACGTTCCTGTTTAATTAATACCATTGTTTGGAAATATAATGATTATATCAAGTTGCGGAAATACAAGGCCTGAAATTTTCTGGGGTAAGAGGTTAGTCGATTACATCAACCCCAGTGCACAACTGGTACTTATTTTATCAACCTTGAAAGGATGACAGACAAAGTCAACCTCGGCTGAATTTGAACTCAGAACATGAAGACGGACGAAATGCCGCTAAGCATTTTGCTCGGTGCGGTAACGATTCTGCCAGCTCGCCGCTTGGTACAAAAAAGAGCAACTGGATTCAGTATGTAAATGTAGTGCATATCCGTGTGCGTCTACACATACACACACACACACAATTCAGTAAAGCTAAATAAATGACTCAGAAGCCAAGAGTTCGAGCGTTGCACTCATCAATTTGAATATGCAATGCACGAAACTCTTGTCCCACTTACGTAGCATTACAATTAAAAAAATAAAAGCTGCAACAGTAATATATCAGATAACAATAATAACGTTCTCTAACTTTGGCTTATGTCAAAGCGGAAACACGGCGTAGAAGAATGTCTATAAATATCACAATGAAATTAACCTGGTATCCTACCGATTTTAACACCCTATCACCGATGTATCGGATGGCAATAATAATATACAATACTAAAGATGCAATATAATTATATTGCGTATCATAAATTATAAATACTGTATTTGTAAGATCGTTCATTTATAGAAGAGATGCGGGGGTTAGACAAATGCTTCGGCTATGGTATATTATGTATGTTACTGGTACTTAATCTATCGATCTTGTGGGAGGACAGGATGAAAGACGGAATCGGCCTTAGCGGAATTTGAACCCAGATCACAGAGAGAAAATTATCACGAAGCACTTTTCTGTTCGTACCAATCCACTAGCGTCATATTAAATTACAATGACATTCAATAACTTCGCTCTCAGCGGTCTAGGAGGGCTTGTGATATCAATGGGCACAGCGCCTTCTCCTTGATTAATCTTGTTATTAATAATTAGATCAAGGTGATGAGCTTGCAGAATCGTTAGCAAACTGAGCGAAATGCTTCGCGGTATTTCGCTCATCTCTACGTTCTGAGTTCAAGTTCTGCCGAGGCCGACTTTACCTTTTTATCCTTTCGGGGTCGATAAAATAAGTATCAGTTGAGCACTGGGGGTCGACGTAATCGACTATCTTCCTCCCCTAAATTTCTGGCCTTGTGCCCATAATAGAAAGCATTGTTAATAATAAAATAAAAGTTAAAATAAGAATACATTTGCGACAACAGCGAGGAAAAGTACAAACGAACCAACAAGAGAAGGCTGCTTTATGTTACATGATCTGTTAAAAATAGCAGTCAAAATCCTTCAAACCATTCATTACTGTATTAAAAAAAATAAAAGGAAAGAACACAGATAAAGTAGTTTTTGATATTATTAAAAAGGTGAGCTGGTCTTAGCGAGTAAATCTCAGATCATATATCTGCTCTCGCAAAGCTGACATGGGGCTAAACAACAACAGAAGAATCTGAGTTGGTGGGTGGAGGCTAGAGTCTGAGATAAAGATGTTCACAAACGGCAGCATTGTAAATCATCTATAATCGTTACTGTTATAGCCTAGAGTCGACTCTGAACGAATAGACTTATTGATCAAAGCCCTTCATTGCTGTGAATATCATGCCTTGATGTAAGGGATTTTGACTGTTATTTTAAGCAGGTCGACTAGTGAAATGGGAAAAAAAGCAAATGCGTGCCGATGGTATTTTCTACTATTTCTTTTAGCCGCTGCAGTCCTTTGCAGCTCCCTCACAGAGTAGGTATGATATCACAGTATTTATGATATTCACTCTGCAATATAATATGTCAGGATGTTCTCAGTTGTACGTGATATACAATTAGAAGTTAGTGAGCAGCTGAAACGGTGTTCATTTTCCAGCTTATATATTTAATTACCAATTGACAAATATAACAACTTATTCTTTTGGTTCATAAACAACATCATCTATAGAACGTTAGTTAAAACCTATTTACAATTGATATCTTGTAGCTGGCAGTGAACCAACATGTTTTAGAGAATGAGAAGATGGAGGGCCGAAAATAGCTTCACCGCTGCGTTTCTCGTTTTTATTTATTTATTATTTATTTTCCTCTCTCGCTTTACTCCAATTTGTTTACGGACATTGACATCTAATAGGCATTTACATTCTCTGAAAACACCTCACCCACTAATAAATCATATACCTGTGTGTGTGTGTGTTTATACATATATACGTACGCACTCGCATACATACTTACATACACACATAAATACACGCATACATATAAGCATCAAGCAATATATCATTAGTGAAGGCTTATTACTAGTCAGAATGTTACTGTTGGTTTCGCATCAATATTGCGATCTAGACATTATTGACGTCCCTTTATAAATATGCTGACCTGAAGTGTATAGCCTCTTTTAGAATTCAGGGAGGGCGTAATGTTATGGACTTCAACCTGAGTGATTCAAAGCGGAAGAAATGCTACAAAACATCAAACTTGGGGATGTTGGAACGTCCTGAGCCGTATCTGACTGGCGGAGTGGAGAATCATTCTGAAAAAATTCATTCAATCCAGACGCTTTCCTGAACTCGAAAGCCGAAATTTTGGGTTAGTATCCTCATGAGTGTAAATTCGTCCTGACGACCACGTCCATTTTTGGAGTAGGGAACGCTATATATATATATATACAATATATATACGTAGTATATATGAGTTTGATACCTCGCGTTGAAACGCGAATTACTTCACATAGCTATAAGGTTATAGTACACTTCAGTCACCATGCACCCTCAATGGTTAAATATTTCGCTTAAATGAACTAAAATTTTGCTGCTTATGTTCATATGTATCTCTCTCTCTAATTCTCTCTCCCTCTCTCTCTCTCTCTCTCTGTATATGTGTGCGCACGTGTGTTTAAAGTTGAACATTCCAGTAAAATATATTTCATGTTATAGCAGGTTACAAATGCACTAAACTGCAGAGGCCTTTAATACTAAAAGTAGAGGAGATTTTTCTCTGCTCTAGTTTGCTCACTTTTAATTTTTCTTCCAGTAGAATGGAGATTTTATATTGATAGAAACGAGAGAGATAGAGAGGAGGAAGGAAGAGACTGGTTCTAAGTGTTCGGATGCACTTGTAACATACCAGAAAATGTGAACAGCTTTTATATTCGCGAGGCCTGAAATAAATTAACGGTGGGATTTTAAATACAGCTTGGGTCAAAAGTCAACGCACCCAAATTAAAACTCATTTAGTATATATAACATAGCACATTTCGAAAATTATTTCTCTAAAACTGAATAAAGTAAATAAAATAATGAAAAATACACGCGTACTCGTACATGATGAGGAAAATGAATAATAATAATAATAATAATAATAATAATAATAATAATAATAA
>NC_068989.1:18293242-18297942 GCF_001194135.2 Octopus bimaculoides
ATATATATATACATACACATACATACATGCATACGTACGTACATACATATACATACACATATATGTATGTGTGCGTATATATTATGTACATATGTGTGTTATACATATGCATAACAAACATACATACATACATACATACATACATATACACGCACATATATATATGTACACATCCACCCACACATGAAGGGCTTCTGTACAGTTTCTCTCTACTGTTACATTTCACTCATCAGCTGCAGAGAAATACAATTGTATGCATCTGGTGTAAGCGTTTATATGCGTACGTTTGCACATAAACGCATGCGCATATGTATTTCACTTCAGAATTTCATAGTGACAGTTCTGACTGCTGCAGCTGATATTGCCGTTGTTGTATTCTGCATCTGCATCTGCTGTACCCTGGCAGTGAACCGCTTTCAATGAATATCCACATGAAATGCACGAGGCATGATGTCGCCTCGAGTGTTGTATCTCATGACTATCTTACACACGTTTCACTTGTATCTGAGCAATGTAACAACAATTCCTTCTCGGTGTATATTAGGGTTATGACTTTTTCACAACCTGATAACTCTATACTGTATTTCGATGAATAATTTTATAAAAAACAGGAAATTAGCATTTATTTTGCTTTATTTGAAAAAAAACGTCACCCCCAACTTAAGAAATCGATCATCACTTTTGACCCAAATCATGCAAAATTCTAATGGGATTCATAACTCCTGCTCAAGTTTTTACCAAACTTGGTGTGCTGACCCAATGCAATGCAAAAATAGTATATCTGAAATTTCAGCTTCTTTCTAGTTGAAGTAGTTTGGGAGTTATGGGCTTTTAAGACTATAATCACTAGGTGGAACTACATTCACACTTCAGTATTTCCGCTGCCTAAATCCTTATACGCGTAAGAGAGATGTGGAATAAGAGTGTATTTATACATTTTTAAGATTACTGAATTGAAATTGCTCTATTCAAAGGTTCAAAACTAGGTTATTTTAAGACAGAGGCCACTGCAAGCATTCGATAACATACAAAATTTAAAACAATACATATTTTTAGGTTTATAGGTTTAATTCCAATTTTAAATAACTGTATAAGAAAAAGGGTGCTGATGTCAGCAAATTTTTAAACATAACAAAGAACTAATATGTTTTGTTAGATAAAATAAATTGAAGCTGAAGTTTCTCCTTTTTACATCATAAAGTTCTTGAAGGCACTTGATTGTCAGTTCTGCATTCTGATTTGTTCTGAGAATTTTCAGTTTTTATGGTTCTCTACTCCAAAAGTTTTTTTTTTTACAGAATTCAATGCATTTTTATGAACTTGCAGGCTACTACATAACTTCTGATAATCATGTACATTGAACACTTGTTCAGTAAACCAAACATCTGCCCAGCTGTAAGAGATGAATTGACAAACATTGAGAAGCAAAACTCTTTTCTTTGGTAGAAGAATAAATGCCAAAAGCGCTAGTATTGCTCGAGAATTCCATCTTGCATTACTTAAGTTAGGTATTTTTTGAAACTTTACAGTAGGAAATTTTCCGGTTTCTTCAAAGCTCTGTCTACTTTGTGGTGATATAGATAAGAGGAGATGAAAAGAAGAGTTTGGGAAGGGTCTTGATGTGTGCGTTCATTGGAGTATTTGAAGCAAAGTAGGTTAAAAAAAAAGTAAAATTACCTTTTCGAGTCATATCGACTCATAAGAGCTGGTTTCCTGGTTTCATGGCGTATATATATTCCCCACCAGGACAGGACGCCAGTCCGTCGCAGGATTACTCATTCTTTTCCAGCAGAGTGGACTGGAGCTACGTGAAATGAAGTGTTTCGCTGAAGAACACAACGCATCGCCCGGTCCAGGAATCAAAACCACAATCATACGATCATGATGCCAACACCCCTAACCACTAAGCTACGCGCCTCCACTAAGCAAAGTAAGTATTCCATCAACACTCGTATTCTTAATGTAATCCCTAAACAGAAACAAAGCTGCTACTTGGAATTACTGGTACAAGCCAACCGACAGGCTTCCACACAGATTCTTCACAGTTTTCATCCACAAGCTTTGGATTGTTCCAAGCCGATAGCAAAAGGTACCTGAAAAAGGGGCTATGTAATTCTAGCGAACCCGAGACCTTATGATTATTAGGCTAACTTTGTAGCAATTTTTCCGAGCCGCGTCGTATCTTCATTGTGTTCCTCTACATGCAAACCTAATGACGGACCCTCTACGTAGTCGCTCGACTTACTAGAAATAACAACCCTTAAAATACGTCTTATTGTATAAAAGATTAAAAAAATATAACAATGAATAATGTAATCCAATACTTGACCATCCTGTATGGAAAAAAAACAGGATGTTCAAGGCTGTAATGTCTTTGATCGTTGATGTAGCCAACGTGGGCTAATAGCAGGTTAAACAACAACATCAACAGGAAAAACAACTATAACAACAGAAACAACAACAACAACAGCATCAACAACTTATGGCTGACCAACTTTCGATACGTTTATATCTGTTTATATATTCGTCATTTCTGTGGCCTCTCAAACATTTTTGCAATCAATCTGGTCGGATCGAAAGGTTCGTCTCTGAAAGTTTTGTATTTGTAATGTTGAAGCCATGGGGAAATACTTCTTAATGTAGAATTATTATGTAGAGTGGATAAAAATTCGAACAATCACATGTTGCACCAATAGCCTGCCTCATGTGAGTAGACGCATAAGAAGGTTCACTGGGGGAACTAGATACAGCGGAATTTTAGTTCATTTCCGATATTGGTCATTTTTGTAAACCAACTGCCAGAAAAGTTCACCTTGTCAGCTAACCTGACTCTCCAAAAACTGATATATCTCGACATTTTTGTTCAAGGTCAAATGTATCGGCTCATCTCTCATTGTCTCCTCTCTGGGGGCAGTTACATGAATTTATATCCATAAAGTACGTGAACACAGCGTTGAATTTCGCTCCCAGTTAAATTATGAAGCTCTATAATTATACAAGAAATAATCAATTATAAATTTATTATGAATAATTTTAATACACAATTTCACGTTATAAAGAAACTAAAATATATAAATACTTGAATATCGGAATGATTTCTTAAACAGGTGTAAAAATTGAAATATACAGTGTATATTGGCATAACTTATAACATTTCAAGAGAAGGGCAAAAGTATAACTTTTTATGTCAAGGAATTGGAATCAATATTTATAGGGAAGTGCAAAAGACTGCATGTCGTAGCGCTCACGATTTTATTAATGATGGCGTTAGTGATATACCCACTGCAAGCTACAGTCCTTGTTGCAATATGGTAGCTTGTATGTCTCAATAACTTTGTGAGTTACACCAGTGGTGGACAAGCTTCTTGTAGAGCTTCTCATGCTGGACAGGTCAAAGGATAGAAGTCAGACAAATATGGACCACTTCTTCACAAAGGCAAAAATATGTTTCTATAGAGCCAACAGCCCAACCTAGAAATAAAAAAGCAGTTATAGAAGCATCGATGACAATTAAAATCCGACAAGACCTGGGAAAAGATAGCCTGGAGTCGAGAACGGTGGAGAAAAGACGTCGGTGTCTATGTTCCATAAGGAGCGAAGGGCTTAATTAGGTAGTTAGTAAGTTAGGGAGTTAGTAATGTGAGGCAGATAGCCATTTTGTTAAGCAGCGCTCAACATACTAAATACAACTGTCTATGCTGGTAACATTGAAATCATTACTCTGTTACATTACTGTATCTTTTCGGTTTGACATACTTGTTGTCTTGAAAAGCTATATCTGTGTAGAGATTTTCACTGAAATCGGAAGAGGTATGTCAAACTGAAAAGATCCGACGCACATCAAAATTTGAATGTGAAAGGGCTATAGGAATATAAGCGTTCCAGAAAGGGATGGAAACTAGTCCTCCGTCATGGTATAGCGAGAGCCGTGCCACGACGACATTTACGTCTCTTTGAAGAAAGAGAAATGTTAAAGATTGGTGAAAAATTTCTGTTGACATTTGAGGCTTTTTTGTGAGCCATAAAAGGGTCACAGCTGGATGTAAATAATGATAAAAATAGAGGGGTACACATTATTAGACCACACACTAGAGAGTTAATTCAATATCTCTAAAAACACGTACACAACACACACACAATACACGCACAAAACACACGCACCCAACACACACAACACACACACATATATTTGTGTATATAAGTATGTGTGTGTTGTAAATATATATAAAGTTGTGCCTTTGTAAACATCATTATACATGTGTAAACACCAATTTGAGATTGAGAAGAACACACACATACACATATACATATGCATACATAAATAAAATATGCGTACACACACACACGTGCATTTTGTGTTTGTGTGTAAGAATGTATACTTATATATATACATATATAAACATTGATGTTTGTGTATGTGTACGTGTTTGTACGTACATTAAACCTAGTTTCCTACAAAAAATTCACCTCACCACTAACAAACTCAGAAATCCCTGATAAGTTATGGCTACTGGATCTCTTAAATCTTTCATCGTCCCGCAGAGTCTTTCGACTTTTATATCATTCATTTTATCTACATCTACACCATTAGCAGTCTTCAAGGAAAGCGAGATTCACGCCATTTTGTAAAGGATACCTGTCTCTCTCTCTCTCTCTCTCTCTCTGTATGAGCATACATAAGTACATATATATATATATAT
>NC_068989.1:18298762-18300706 GCF_001194135.2 Octopus bimaculoides
GACTAAGTAAGACAGCTACAGCGTCCAATCACTCTTTCTCCGAACTTACCATTATACCGAATTCTTCATCATCTAAACGTTGGTCTTCTGGAATCTATTCTCTGTCCACGCCTTTCTTTCGGGTGTTGACTGACATCAGTCTAAAATGAAACATTAATGGATTCAATCTTACCAGCAGGAGGGTCTGCAGAGGTCATGGGTTCTGCCCCTCCTTCAGATTAGCAAGGCAAGTATATGAGTATGTATATATATATATATATATATATACATACATACACGCACACACACCTACACACACACCTACATACACACATACATACATACATATATACATGTACGTATATTAGACATACATATATGTATGTATAGGAGGTAGGTGTGTGTGTGTGTGTGTGTGTGTGCGTGTGTGTGTGTGTGTGCGTGTGTGTGTGTGTGTGTGCGTGCGCGCGTATGTGTGTGTGCGTATACATATCTACGTATATACACATGAGGTGCGGGGAGTGCATTTGAGGATACTTCATTATCAGTATATTACTCTCTTCGAACCAATAAAAAGGGCTTTCATTTTTGTTAAGATCATTCATGACAGATAAAATTCTAGCACAAAACGTTGAACAGGCATGCAGTCATTGTTGCTATGTGTGGAACACAACGATCTAGAAATTTCCAACTTTCTAAATGTTGCAAGCTCTTTTTGTACACAAGGTTTGGATGGAATTGTAACCCTCTGACTGGAATGTTTCAACTGGAGCCCGTACTGTTAGTGGTTAGACCTCTTCTCCAACAAATAGTCGACCAGAGCCCTCGTCGACATTTTCAACACATTGTTGGTTACACGTGGGAACTAAACGGAGCAAAACAAAAAATGACGCCTAAAAGGAACCGACAAAGGTTACAGAACGCGTGCTAACTGCTAGCTTTTTTGCTGATCTTCACACAGATAAAGAATACAGAGAATCTAAAAACAAACAAAAAAAAAGAATTGGAAAATGCCATGCTGGTGAAGGAAGAGATATAAGGATTCCTCCACAAACTTCAGAAAGAATGTTCGTGAAGACAACAGCAACAGTATATCAACTGCAAAAGCAATTCTTCCCAGATGATTTGAAGAAATTCATTATCAAATTAAGATACCGACAGCTTGTGGGCACCTTTGGGACTACAAAAGAAAGGAAAGGGAAACAAGCTCCGAGTGAATACCTAATTATATCTTCTCGTCGAATGCCACAAAGGCTGTAATGAAAACTGGTTGGTTGAATGTTGGTGACCTGAGAGATGTCTAGAAGTCGGATTACCTATTAAACGACTTTGAATAACTTAACTTAGAAGTAGTAATCCTCAATGAGACTAAGTTTCCAGATACGATGTCACTATTATTTCATCGGATCAAATACGAAGGTGATACCTCTTTCAGTTGCACGGATTGTGTAGAGCAGTGCTTCTCAAACTATCTGATGTGGAGTACCGGCAGTTTTTTTTTCCCAATGTGCCAGGGATCGGTAATATTCCTTAGTAATATTAATTTATACCGGAAATAATATATATAAGGAATATAATAAAACTCTTTACTCTTTTACTTGTTTCAGTCATTTGACAGCGGTCATGCTGGAGCACCGCCTTTTTTTAGTCGAGCTAATAGATCCCAGGACTTATTCTTTGTAAGCCTAGTACTTATTCTATCGGTCACTTTTGCCGAACCGCTAAGTTACGGGGACGTAAACACACCAGCATCGGTTGTCAAGCGATGTTGGGGGAACAAACACAGACACACAAACACATACACACACATATATAAATATATATATATGCATATACATATATACGACGGGCTTCTTTCAGTTTCCGTCTACCAAATCCACTCACAAGGCTTTGGTCGGCCCGAGGCTATAGTAGAAGACACTTGCCCAAGGTGCCAAGCAGTGGGACTGAGCCCGGAACCATGTG
>NC_068989.1:18301611-18303500 GCF_001194135.2 Octopus bimaculoides
GGGGTGGGAGTGGGGGCGAGAGAGAAAGAAAGAGAATTCAAGACAAAACGAGATACACCTTTACTTATAAGCGTATTCTTATCTCGAATAGCTTTTTATAGAATGTCCCTAATATCAACATTTTATCCGTTCTTCTTACGAAGAACTTTTATCGTGCCCTTGCAGATACATGCACACATACACACGCACACATTCACATAATCCCGCACGCACTTGAGTATTGTGTTACCCTCCAGAGACCAGTGACACAACAATCATGAGATAGCGAAACGTTTTCATTATTGTTGTTGTTGTTGTTGTTGGTTTTGTTGTAGTTCCTTGTTGTTTCAGGAGCGAAGTGATGTTGATGTTTGCGATAAAGACTTATGCATGAATCTATATCTCATTTTCCTTTTTGTTCTCTCTCTCTCTCCCTTCTTGTCTCTCCCTTCCCCATATCTCTCGAACGCGCGCGCTCACAAATTTTAAGTAATTATGTTTACAGTGTACTCTATATTTTTCTTAAACGTTTTTAAACTCCTGATTATTATTTTGTACTTTATCTTGCCCATACAAAGAGATGCTCACACTCGCATATACAAACACACGTTCATACCTTCAGTGTTTCACTAATATATATATACAACATACAGGACGGGCGGTGGGCTGGCGAAACTTTCAGTTATAATGAAATTTTGTACATATGTATGTATGCATGCATGTATGTATACGCATGCATATATATAGATACACAAAACATACCTACATACATACATACATACATACATACATACATACATACATACATGCATACATACATAGACATGAAAATATATTCATAAAAAAGCATCCATAAAACAAACATACAAATCTGCGCATACACACACATATGCACAAATACCTAGATGATGTTGATAAAAGTTTCAATGAAGGAGCTTTGAATCTATGTTAGAGTCCGGCTCTTTCTCTATTGACAAGAAATACAGAAATGAAACTGATTGATAACATACATACATACATACATACATACATACATACATACATACATACATACATACATACATACACAAACACATACTCACACATGCACAGACAAGTGATCGGACAAACGAAGAAAGTGGCACGCAACAATGATGGAGCTGAGACAAACGTTTATTAAATGTATATATTTAATACACAGAGAGAGTGAAAATCAGTAAGACGTGAAAATAACTGATGTAAATATATAAAAGGTTAAAAAAAACAACAAACGGAAATCGTCAACACATTACAAGCAGGAAAAGGACGATAACATAACAACGGCAAACAGGACAAAACAAGATACACGGATCATTGGCAGACAATTGCTTCTTCAGTCGGAACCTGGAATGTCTACGTAGTTTCGTCCAATCCTCTCCGATACTATTCGAAACTAGATGGGCCAAGGGTTTAAGCTGAAGGCATTAAGTCCCTGAGCAAGGCAAACGAATGTACATATACAAACACAAGGAAATAACAAACAGAAAGGGTCAAAGAATGATTGGGAGTGTTACATAGAACAGATTCCACACCGCTGACCAGATAGGATCAGAACATTTTTCATTTGAAAGATTGATGCTGTGTACTCAATTATAAAGATGAGTTTTCAAAATGAAAGTTCAACTTTCATTGTACCAAAAGTGCTTTAGCTTTTGTTCTGTATTACATACATGCATACGATCCTTATGTAGGATCCGAGAGTTCGATTCCTGGTGCGATGTGTCCTTGAGCAAGACACTTTATTTCACGCGCAAGCTGTTAGACTGTTCCGTTGATCGGATCAACTAGAACCCTTATCGTCGTAACTGACGGAGTGCCACATAAATATGTGTGTGTGTGTGTGTATGTATGTATATATATATGTATGCGTATATATATATATATATATATAT
>NC_068989.1:18305992-18307131 GCF_001194135.2 Octopus bimaculoides
ACACACACACACACACACACACACACACACACATATATATATATATATATATATATAATTGCTTGATTCAGCTCCATATAGCTTAAGGTTTCGGGGGCGAGTATGACGCGTCCGATGCATCAATGAAACTTTAAGTCATATGCAGCTGAAACAAAATGTTATTAAAGTATAAATAACAGACATGTGAGGGAAGGAAATACGGGAACTTTAGCAGTAAATAACAATGAATAACACCTGTCGAGAGTTGTTTCCTTTCACCAACTGTAAACTTCACTGATGCAATGCTTATATCGGACCCAAACACCAAGCCATCTGTTTGATAAACAATGACAACATCAATAATAAGTATAGCAACGTCAACACTAGCTACCGAAACAGCACCTTTACCTTTCATCGGCACCGACAGCATGTGTGGCAACAACAACAACAGGAACAATATTAAAAAATGCTGTTTGTAAAATGTTTGATTTTCATATTTCTCTTCATACTTTTTATGGTAGTATTGAAGTACAGACAATGAAGTCCGGAAAAATAGCGCTTGAAAGGGAAGTTCCACGAAGAAAACTTTCGCTGACTGAAAAAGATGTTCCGCTCATCCAAGAACGAGCTCTTGAAATCAAAAGTCCTCCCAAAAAACGTTTTTGTAAAACATTAAGACGAAAGAAGGGTGGGTGTCTACAACAAACGTCGCTAAAAGAAAATATCCACATATATATACGCCTAGGCATGGCTATGTGGTTAAGAAGTTTGCTTTGCAACCAGATGGTTTCGGGTTCAATCCCACTATGCAGTACCTTAGGCAAGTGTCTTTTACTATAGCCTCGTAATGACGAATGCCTTGCGAGTGAATTTGGTAGACGAGAGTTATGTGAAAGCCCGGCGAGTTGGCAGAATCGTTAGCGCGCCGGGTGAAATGCTTATTGGTATTTCGTCTGTCTACGTTCTGAGTTCAAATTCCGCCGAGGTCGACTTTGCCTTTCATCCTTTCGGGGGTCGATAAATTAAGTACCAGTTACACACTGGGGTCGACGTAATCGACTTAATCGCTTTGTCTGTCCTTGTTTGTCCCCCCCCCCTGTGTGTAGTCCCTTGTGGGCAGTAAAGAAATGAGAGTTATGTGAAAGCCCGTCGTGTATATA
>NC_068989.1:18310241-18311056 GCF_001194135.2 Octopus bimaculoides
TATATATATATATATATATATATATTGTAAGCCTGGTATTTATTTATCGGACATGTTATACTTATTTATACTTACATGAATATATATATGATGTCAGTTTTTTCGTGACTGACTATCATTAGGAAGACCAGCATGCCCTTGAGTGGTTATGTAAACCGATCCTTGATGCTGCACGATTTTTCTTCTTGTCTGTGCTTTGCAGTTTTGAAGGGAGAACCAGTCTGTGCAATCTGATACTACTCTTGAGACTTGGAGGTCTGACCACAGAGCCCCACCTAGTTTACAGTTGCCAGAAGGGTGTCAAAAAGGGTAGCAGACTGACTGAGAGACTCCTCTCATTGGCTTGCTGTCAAGGTAGACTCCCAAAGCAGTGAGGGTTTGTGTTTGGAGTTTCTTCCACATGTTAATGAACCCATAGGTGTTATTACTCCAGGTTAAATGTTTTGGTTATGAGGAAATGGTTCCACACTCCTCAGAACCCGGGATCCCTAAGTTTAAAGTCATACCAAGGACTGAAAAAGGGTAAAGACCCCCTTCGGAGATGAATGACCATGGTGGTATTGAACCTAGAAAGTTCCGTTCCGGGTAAGGTTGTTTGTGGAAGACCAGCAGTCGCGATGCATACCAGCCACGTGATCCAAAGGAAAGGATAAAGGCCGATACAGCTTGGCCTTCATGTGTGTGTGTGTGTGTTTCTGTCTACGTTTGTCGCCCACTACCGCTTGACAACCGGAATTGATGTGGTTACGTTCCCCCCGTGTCCGATAAATAAATACCAGGCTTACAATATATATATATATATATATATATATATA
>NC_068989.1:18311859-18314467 GCF_001194135.2 Octopus bimaculoides
TTTTCAAATTTACTATTTAAGCATTTATTAATACAACCAAATGTTTCACTATGTATAGATGCGAAAGCTATTGAGTTTCGCTTTTCTAAAAACAAATTTCCATAAATATTCTCCCTTTTCACATTTGTCAGTCAGTAGATTTCCTCAACTGTACATGTTTTCTATTTCCTGTTCCAGTTAATAACACTTGTATATTTTGAAGCATGGAAGGCAGAATTGACGATCATCATGAGAAAAAAATATATTCGTTATTCATTTGTTTCTTTTAGAACTTTGCTTCAGTGTTACAAAGATTCAATGTCATTCACATACATTTACGTATTTTCAATCTAACTACCAAAAATAATATTTTTATTTAGATGTAGGCTCTAATATGGTTATGTGGTTAAGAAGCTAGCTTTATAACCGCGTGGTTTGAGGTTCAGTTCCACGGCGCGACACCTTAGGCAAGTGTCTTTTTCTATAGCCCCAGGCCAACCAAAGCTTTGTGAGTGAATCCGGTAGACGGAAATTCTGAGGAAGCCCAACGTATATGTGTGTGTGAGTGTGTGTGTGTGTGTGTTTATGCCTGTCTTCAACCTGAGTTAGTTTGTTTGCATCCTCATGATCTAGCGGTTTGGTAAAAGAATCGATAGAATAAGTACTGGGATCCATTTGTTCGACTTAAACTCTTCAAGGCGGTGTCCCAACATGTCTACCGTCAAATGGCTGAAACAAGTGAAAGATAAACGATAATTAACATAGTGTTTTGGATTATAGAATTTTCAAATAATAATGAAAAACATACGATCGTTAATTCTGTCTCCCATGCTACGATGTATTTATTCTATCCTATTAATAATACGCGGTATTTTTTCTAATTCTTGGGCGGATTCAGCGTGAGAATGTGTGACAAGGCTGGTTCTTTGAATTATTTGTCTAATATATTATAATATATCCGTTTACCCAATCTCACGCAAAAGACTTCAGCCGACCCAAGGAATTACTGAAGACGCTACGTAGTACAACTGAATCCAAGACACCGTAATTGCGAAGCAAAATTCTTAAACATTCGGACATATATATATATATACAGATAGACTGCCAGATAGCTACTCCACTCTTTTATAAGTCCAAACTTATACTCAATAATTATTAAGATATCAGGATATGTAACCAACTGCCTCGACACCCACCTTGAAAAATAAGAGTTCTCAAAACCCAAAAGGAGACAGCTGGTTAGAATATTAGAGATAGAAGCCACAAATGAAACATTCAAAATACGTAAAATACACACACATGTACATTTTTACATATGCACATGTGTAGACGTGCAACTATGAGTAAACATATATATAAAGAAAAACATACAGATCTGCACATGCAGTGACTCCAAGTACTTGTACATATACACACATATATTATATTTATTGGTTTCAGTCAAGTGGCTGTGGTCATGCTGGAGCACCACTGTGAGAACTATCCTGCACAACTATCCTGTTAATATTGTTGGAATTTTAATGACAGAGCCTTGGATATCGGTTAGAAATCGGCTCTTTCTCTATTGGCAAGAACTCTAAAAATGAAACCAAATAATTATATACATGCACATATAATACATACAAACACAGACACGTGTGTGTGTGTGTGTGTGTGTGTGTGTGTGTGTGTGTGTGTGTGTGTGGGTGGGTGTGTGTGTGTGTGTTTATGGGTGGAAGAAAGTAAAAACCAGTGAGTTACTATAGCATGTGTATTATTTTTCCGAAGCAATGTCAGCTGTAGACAAACGTCAGAAGTAGGATCACCAAGTGAGTCAAAGACCACACCCAACAGAACATGCACTGCCCTCCCTCCTGCACTAGATTAGATTCTTGACATCGTACTGACACTATGTGTTGTTATATGACACACCCAGCTGACATACAGCTCAAAGTACAGATGACTTTGCCACGCGAGATTTTAATATTCTTGTAGGGTTTCTAATCTCAAAAACATCTCTCTCGCTTTCCTTATGAGATTTGTATTCGCTTGAAGAAGTTTGGGTACGACTGACGGACAGAAAGAGGAGGGAGAAATAGAGAAAGGTAAAGAATGAGAGAGAGAAAGAGAGCGGGGAAGAGAAGGAATGGTGTGTGTGTGTGTGTGTGTGTGCGCGATAGGGAGCGTGTAAAATTTTGAAGAAACTGTATATTTGTGCGTTACAGTTCAGACTATGATCGTGTTAGGTGGTGGTGATGGGTGTTTATGAGTGAATAAGGAGAGTTTGTATGTGTAGGTTTGCATGTTTGCATGTTCAGTTTTTAAAAGGAGGAGCTGGCTTTCAACAGAGATACAAAGCTCTATTGTTGGAATGTAGATAACAAAAATAAATTCACATTTTAAACTTAAGAGAAGTCTTACACATTTTTACTATTCCGCCTACAGATTACTTTTGTAATTCCATGTCAGCTGGTTGTTTTCTGATTTTCGGAAAACCCCTAGTTTTCCAGATTGCCACTTATGAAACCAAGTGCATCAGTTATTATTGGTATAAATGTGAACTGAAGTTGTTGTTCGTAGTTACTCTTTTTCTCTTTGATTCTCGAAGAGATATTCACCTCAGCAGGCTAACTAATTTCTATAACGGTAA
>NC_068989.1:18315161-18317417 GCF_001194135.2 Octopus bimaculoides
GTTGAGAGTTTGGCAGAGGGAATATAAAAAAAAAAAAACGGGGACAGAAACAGAATATATTCTTTACCTGGCAGTACATGTAAAATATTGTCATTTAAAAGTAAATGAAATGCAACCTTTCCTGACGACCTCCCATATAACTCTAAAACTATTGGGCTAATATACTCCAAAGAAGACCTAGATGTGAAATGCTCAAAATCACTATGTTTCCAAAGTAACAAGCTGAGCTGTTACCAAGTTGGTCACTTTTCGCCTATTAAATGCTTAAAGCACATCAGGTATGAAGTAAGTGGCCATGAGATGTGCTAAAATAAGCGGAAAATGACCACGTGAGTAAGCCGTTTGGTAAAGAATCTCCAGACCTTCTAGCTGTGAGGAGAGGAGACTCACTCTCTCTTAGTATGCAACCCACACGTTGTAGCTCTTCAGACCTTGCGTGAAACCCCCAGTGGTCCCTGTTTCCACTCCCATAGGGTTTCAACTCCCATAGGGTTTCAACTCCCATAGGGTTTCAACTCCCATAGGGTTTCAACTCCCATTGGTCCCAGTTTCACCTCTGAAAATTACAGTAAGCCTACATATAGATAATAAAACTGAAAAGAAATTACTGAAAGCTGCTAAATGACTTACACAAATCAACAGTTTTAAAAACCACGAAGAATTTTGACTTGTGTCGCAAGTAAAAAAAGTTGTTTTGTTTGTTTGTTATTTTTTGCTTTGCTTTTTAACATTAGAAGGAGAAGGCGAATGATGTATGAACATTTTGCCTGTGTAAGTATTCTTTCTCCACCACCAAACCATGTAGAACAATTTTACCATAACAAAAAAGAAATAAATTCAATACCAATCTATGGTGTCCAGTAAGTGTTTGACGGGACGTGAGTTCGATAAGAGTTTATATCCGTAGAGTTTGATTTTAATTAAAATATTAATAACACTCAAGTTGACCTGTCTCAAGTGAGGAAATAAACGGTGTTGTGGCATAATGTACCTTCTTTCTTTAATTTCTAAACATTATGCTATAATTTAAGGAAGCTATTTTTAGAATGTTGGGAATACACATAAAGGTTTCGTATGTTTTCTTCCATAGAGACCAATTTGGTGTGTCTGGCAATTAAGGCTAAAATTATATGATTTTTAAATACTTGCAACTTTTTTATTATTAATTTCTAAAAAAAAAAAAAAGAATTAATGCGATTTTCGCCATCGGTATACAAAACTACATACATCAGAATTACATTTTTCTTAAATAGTCCGGTGAAAACATTTTTTAAACTATAAGTGGTTGGAGAAAATTTTACAAGATCCAAAAAATGTTTTGTAACATGATTTTCCTGCGTTCTATCTTTTAATAACGAATTCTTTGAAATAGGTCTAACGTAGAGATTGCTACTAGTTCTCATATACAACAGTTAGACCCTTCACAAAAGTGGTTCAATATGCCTTAATTTAGAGAGTACACTAGTAAATGGTATATTTTCTGTGGGGATATGTTAAAGTATTGTAATAAGAAGGCAAGTTTGATTGGCGTGTAGTTAAAATAGTTAACAGCAGTCTTATACTTGGCATGTTGGGTGGCAGTTGTTCAGTAGATTTTGTTTGGAGATAAGACTCAGAGGAAGGCTACAAAATGGAAATTTAAGAATTTTTATGACTTTAGAGAAGGTTAGTGAGAAGCTGCTGGGTGTTACATCTATAGAATTTAATTCCTTTCACCTAACTGTTATTACCAATATCGCAAACATCAACATCTCCACCAAGCTAATAAAAGAATTTTTACATGGTCGACTGATTTGATAGCAGAAGTAACTAAATCTTTCTCAAATCACACCCTACGATTTTTAGGAGAGAACAACATATTGAATAACGTGTTCCTAGACACATTGTGTATATAAAATAAGATTGGATGGTCTAAGCTAAAATGCATGTGCCTGGGCATGGATACATTGTTGTTGTTGGCACTCCGTCGCTTACGACGTCGAGGGTTCCAGTTGATCCGATCAACGGAACAGCCTGCTCGTGAAATTAACGTGCAAGTAGCTGAGCACTCCAGAGACACGTGTACCCTTAACGTAGTTCTCGGGGATATTCAGCGTGTCACAGTGTGACAAGGCTGACCGTTTGAATTACAGGTACAACAGAAACAGGAAGTAAGAGTGAGAGAAATTTGTGGTGGAAGAGTACAGCAGGGTTCGCCACCATCCCCTGCCGGAGCCTCATGGAGCTTTAGGTGTCTTCGCTCAATAAACATTCACA
>NC_068989.1:18317984-18318845 GCF_001194135.2 Octopus bimaculoides
TACATACATACATACATACATATATACGACGGGCTTCTTTCAGTTTCCATCTACCAAATCCACTCACAGGCTTTGGTCGGCCCGAGGCTATAGTAGAAGACACCTGCCCAAGATGCCACGCAGTGGGACTGAACCCGGAACCATGTGGTTGGTAAGCAAGCTACTTACCATCATATATCATTATATCATATGTCTGCTCGATCAGGGCTGGGCTGGGATTAAACAACAATATTACTGACATCACCACCATGAATAACATTAATGCTACCCACCACCATCTCCAGAACTACTATCAATAACTACCACCGTCATCGCCGCCACCACCAATGACATAATTACCGCCAGCTAATAATAGTACAAAGGATAGGCAACGGCGCTCGCGTTCTGACCAAGTCCGCGTTGATCACCTGGCATAACTACAGGGTTTTACCCCCCAGACTTTGGGAGGTCATAACTTTCAGAAAAATGAATATCTTTTAATGAAATTTTCTATGCATATAGTATTTACTATGTAGAATCCGAATATACAAAAATTTCCGGTGAAAGTGCTTTGGAATGGGGGTGGGGGACAATTTTCGGAAATTCCAACAGAGTCCACTTAAATTCTTCTTGACTTCCAGGAAAATTAATATTTTTTCGTGAAATTTTCTACGAATATACCTTGATGTATGTACATTTCGACATGTAGGAATTTTGAAGGAAACAACTGCAGGTTATTTTTGAGAAGCATTCCCCACTCGGTGGTGTTTCGGAGCAAGTCGTCCATATTTGTTTCATTTTTCTCTATTATGTGCGTATGTGCATCCGTAGATTTCTAGACAGTGAAGAGAAGCTGTCATGAGAAAACTTTCGTTAAAAATA
>NC_068989.1:18319510-18320934 GCF_001194135.2 Octopus bimaculoides
CGCCAGCTAATAATAGTACAAAGGATCAGCAACGGCGCTCGCATTATGACCAATGCCACGTCGATCACCTCCGCAGTGGCCACCGATGAAGCCACCGCTTGGTGATTTGACCTATTAAAATGATAGCCAAATGTCTTTCATGACGACAACCACAGCTGGAATCCTTTTGATCATAGGTCTGTTCTCTCATGGTTAATACCGGGCAAGACATCATCAACAACAACAACATTAGATGTTCAAAAATAGATAGGTCAATGGAGAGAGTACGCCACGTCCAAACCACGACACTTCATGCCACCGCCTCCACCCCATCATTACATGTCAGAATGTGTAGTGTGATCCTCAGGCGGAGTCTTTGTATGATTGGGAAGAAGGATGTATGAGTCGCGCTAAATCAATCAGCTTTCTAACTTGTACATCATGAGACTACTCGAGCAAAACAACAACGATCACAACAACAATAGCAGTAACACCAAATGTTGTTGTTGTTGTGACTCCGTCGCTTACGACGCCGAGGGTTCCAGTTGATCCGATCAACGGAACAGCCTGCTCGTGAAATTAACGTGCAAGTGGCTGAGCACTCCACAGACACGAAACAGGAAGTAAGAGAAAGTTGTAGTGGAAGAGTACAGCAGGGTTCGCCACCATCCCCTGCCGGAGCCTCGTGGAGCTTTAGGTGTTTTCGCTCAATAAACACTCACAACGCCCGGTCTGGGAATCGAAACCGCGATCCTATGACCGCGAGTCCGCTGCCCTAACCACTGGGCCATTGCGCCTCCACTAGCAGTAACACCACCATGGCAATAACAGTAGCAAAATACAACATTCATCCTCTCTAACATTACATAACATTTTTCTCCTTTACTGTGCTTATGCATCCACCTTTCCTTCCCCTCATACCACCTGCCCGATAAATCTACTTCACATTTTTCTTCTATTCCTACTTCATTCCTCTCCTTAATGTTGCAGTAATACTAAGGTGACCTCTGGTTAAAAGAACAGCTAGTAGTGCCAGAATATTATTGCATCATCGCCTTGTTTGTTTTCGGTTAGGAGGAAGGACTGAAATAGTAAAGAAGTTTGTCGAAATTAAAGTGTAATGTTGTTGTTGTCGATGCTGCTGCTGGCGGAGTAGTTGTGGTGGCAGCAGAATACGATAGAATGATGCTAGTAGCGATGGCAAAGCAGATATCGTTAGTGTAGCAGAAATAATTGTATGAATTAGAAGTGCACGATACCTTGAACGAGTGACTTTTATCATAGCTTTTGGTTGATCAATATCTTTTAAGAGGAATTTGGTGGATAAAAACTGTGCGGAAGCATGACGTATACACAGATATATATACATACTCCCCATCACCATATATATATATATATATATATATATATATATATATATATAACAAATGTTTCTTAGGTTTTTG
>NC_068989.1:18321214-18330550 GCF_001194135.2 Octopus bimaculoides
CACACACACACACACACACACACACACACACACACACACACACACACACACACACACACACACACACTGAACGAATGTATGAACAGAGCAAAACAGATATGCTTTTTGTGGGTGATGCTTTTTGTGGCATGTTTTTATGTTACTTTCAGAAGGTGTTAAAATATAAAAGTGGATATAGGATGTAGGAAATGGAACTAGATAGGAATATACTCCCAGTTTTTGTGACTTATGATGAGTCGTTGAAAGAACATGGGATAGATACTTTGGAGGGAACAGGATACAAAAGGAGTTAAAGGTATAAATGAAGTTGCTCGGAAGTGGGGCCGAGTAACTTCATTACATTCTTTCATTTGTCATGTGTCATATCATGCTTCTCATACGTTGTCCTATTTTTCCCCTGCTTTGTTTTCCCACGTGTGATGTATTGTCCCCTCTGTGTTCGCTCCTTGGTGGGCAATAAAAAGATTAGGACGTTGGTGTTGCCTTGGCGGAGGTTTGCGCTCTCTGAGAACTTTTGTTTATTAATGGTTCAATGTGGCCATATCTATATTAAAAGGACGAGGTGCTGATCAAAAATTTTTGGAAACAAAAGCAGACTAAAAAGAAAAAAAAAACAGCTGGAAGAAAAAACATAAATAGATACAAATAAACATAATTGCAATTTGACAAACTTTAAAAAGTGTTGAAACTGCAAAAATACATGGTTATAGCAAAAGCATCAAGAATAAAAACTGCTACTTTTCCTTTGTTAACATAGCAAGCCAAAAGAAATACAAGACATCGGTCAGCCTCAGGCAAAAAGGCTGACCGATGTTTAGTACTTCTACGTAACGCGTAGGTTGAACGCTTGAATGAGATTTATCACGAAAGAGAGGGTGTATTCTATATACTATCGAAAAAGAAGTTGAAGAAAGGCCTAGCTGATATGTAGTAGGTTGTGGGCTTCATCAACCGGAGTAGAGTATGTATTGAATCTTGTGCCTGGTTTTTAAGAGAATTCAGAAGAGAGGAGACTGGAGAAACTGCTGCGTCATACATCTGCCTGGTGTCACAATACACGGGGGGAAAGACCTGAAGACACGGTAAGAAATATTTGCCCTGACGTTGGCCCTTGCCTTCTCGTCACTTTTGTTGCACCTTACGGAAAGATGAATGCAGAAGTGACCTGCAACAACGTGTAATCAGGGGTCGTTTGCAAAACAAGGCTATCCTGGAGTTAAACATTAGTGAGGAAGCGTAGAAGTGTATCAGACTGGTGCTGAAGAGCAGGAGGCCTACTTGCTGCATGCTTACGTATAAGATATGCCCGTAATTGTTGAAAATGCAAAAAAAAAATGAAAGGGGACAACAGCAATCGATGGCAGAAACAACAATAGTAAATTGAAGCCTTGGCTAATGCTACCATTGTTTTCAGAGCTCCACCGGTTCCAGCTCCGAGAATAGCCATAACGGAGGCAAGTGAAATCACCTAATCTTCTGTACTGTTGGTGTTAGTGACCAACGAAGTAGAGCACCGCCAAGGCGAGGGAACTGATCAGAAGTTTCGAACAGCAATTCCATTTTATTGTGTTGCAGTGATGGGAGGAGTTGGACACTGGAGAGAAGGGGTAAATTACTGGGGATAGTAAAAAAGATGAGTACAGCCTTAAGGTGTGCAGAAAGCTGGGTGTCTATTTTGAAGGAGCACTACACACCTGGTGTACATGAATTAGATGGTAATCCAAAGGCACGGCATTTATTAACTGCTGAAAAAAACTGAAGGGAGACAAAACAAATATTGTGCAAATTGAGGAGTAGATGAGGGGAACAAACATTAACCCAGATGGTTGTTGAAAATAATGCAGACATTAGTAAAAGGATCATAATCTAGGAGATACTCACGGACATAAATTACAGAGTGGAAGGTAGTTGGATTGGTAGGATGTCCTGATTTTTAATCCGGTAATGGCTTCCCGCTCCTTTATGAGTGGATTGACCTTATTTGTTCTTATGTACTATATGTTTAACCTACTTTTTTTGTTTATTGCGTGCACTTTTACCTCATACTGTGAGTGCGTACATTCCCATATGCTTTGTAACCCTTTTGGGCGACATGTTTTGTTTCGTGTACAAGGGCTCCTGTGACCAATAAAGAAAAGATTTATTACTATTTCAAGTACACCAGCTGAAAAAGTTGGATCAAAATTTATAATTCCCCTAGTATAGTTATTCTAGATGTTATCTAACTATTATTAGCTTGAAATAATACATACAGCTCCTGGGACTGTTTTCTCGAATTTTCTACCTCTCAGGGAAAGGTGATGTTGGTAGTAGATGGTCGCCAGACTCCGTGTGTTAAAGTATTAACTTTCGCCCATTTACATTGTCACTTCAGTTTTTGCTTATTTTACATTCGCTGCAAGAATCCTGGAATTCGGAGTTTCTTTTCACATTGTTTAAACCAATTTCCCGTTCTAAGCCCACCTATGATCAAAAGCATTTCAAATATGATTTTCAGGTATCGTATATCGTGAGTTATATTATCCAATCTATCGTTTTCTTTTTTTTTTTTTAAGAAGGTAAAGTATGATTTGAGGGAGGTTTGGATGATATTTCTCGCAAGACCTAGTAACAATGTAAAGGCTTGTGTGAGATGTTTTCACGGCAGTCATGTTTTGCTCAAATGGTTTAACATCATTAAGTGAAGTTAAATGGTTTCCAACTGAGAAATCTAAACGCTCAGTAATCTCTCTCTCTCTCTCTCTCCCTCCCTCTCTCTTTCTCTGTTTCTATCTGAAAGTGCTTTAGCTTTTGAAGTATATCTTTTACGTTCGTGGTAAATATGAGTTCTTTGACCCCAAATAAGAAATGTGTAAGACGTATGCAATCGACTAAACCATTCCCAAAATGTGTATGCTACTGAAAATAAAAGCCAGCTGTGATGGAATTTGAACTCAGATCACAGAAAATACAGCAATGCATTTCATTCAATTTTTTACTGTTTCTGCCGACTCCCAACTCCGTGCATTTTAAGCTAATTAATGGCCTTTTAAATTAACAAACAAGGCTACAAATTTACAGGTGTTATATCATGTCGAATTACTCGAAGACTAATAGATAAGTGGTTTGTATTTTATTGAGAGCTTCCAAGGCTAAAAGACGGATCTTTCTGATTTGGCGGACACCATTTGTTTTGCTAACGAAACACTTTCAAACTTGGGACACTGGTAGAATGTATCATATAAAACATCTTTTACTCTTAGTGCTGTTGAGAAAAGTTTATATTTTTAAAGTTATTTCGTGTTAAAGATGTCGTATTTCGGTAATTTCAACCAATCACTGACGTCTATTGAGGTGAAAACAATTATTGCTGTGGATTGTCAACAACACGTTGTGGCGGTGTAATGAGATCTTTTCGCTTGAATAAAATTAGTGCCGTTGTTTGTCAACAACAACTATCGGCGGTACTGTTATTTATGACATCGTTCGTGCGTTTGCACTGGTTTTAGCTTTAGGGTTTTAGGGTTAGGGTTCATGTCCATCTATGCCGTATGAACTAAACACCATTCTAAACTATTATCCGGCCTCTAGAAATAACATTGCAACCACTCGCCGACATAGTTTCGACAACATTACTGATCTGTTAGAAATCTAAACGAAGTATTCCTCAAATTATAACTTACTGTTTTAAAAATGAAGGGCACCCTATATATACATATATAAAAAGAAGAAAAATAGAGCATGATGATCACAGCTAAAATGCCATTGATCATCGGGGTGCGTAATCAGAGCTGACCTAGGATTAAACAAAAATAATGATAATATTATTCCTACGTTTAAGGCGGCGAGCTGGCAGAAACGTTAGCACGCCGGGCGAAATGCTTAGCGGTATTTCGTCTGTGTTTACGTTCTGAGTTCAAATTCCGCCGAGGCCGACTTTGCCTTTCAACGTTTCGGGATCGATAAATTAAGTACCAGTTGAACAAAGGGGTCACTGTAATCGACTTCCCCCTCCCACTGAATTTCTAAGCCTAATGCCAAAATTTGAAATCAGTATTATTCCTATGTTCTTTCTTAATTACAGCAGCAGCAACACCACCGCCATATGCGGTACCGTAATTAAGAATAGATACCACTATCAGTCACACCAACAGCACCAACTACAATTCTCACTACCGTCTCCACCACCTTCACTATAGATACTACCTTCAATATCACCACTACAACCATCGCCACTTTCACTACCACGCTTGTAATTCCACACACCCACAGCCAATATCATCACCACTCTCACCCGCAACATACCACCACATACCATTACCGCCGCCAACACCACCACCACCAGTTGCACAAGTAGTAGGTAAAAGTATACAACCATAGCAGCAGTAAAGATCAGATTAAATGTTTGTCAGTAATAGTAAACCTTTGATAATATTTTCTCAAGTTGATACGATATTAACAATACTAACAACGATTGTCACCTTGCCAGTTAGCATATCTTTGGCACAGAAACGACGTTTATAAAGACATCACCCGTGCTAGGAGGCAGGCAAGAAATATCTTCCAGTTCTTTACATACTGAGTTCAAATCCTACCGAGGTTAACTTTGCCGTTCATCATTTCGGAGTCAATAAGGTACCATTCAAATACTGGTTGATAGCTGAATGGAATCGACCAACAAACACCCTTCTCTCAAAATTACTGGCCCTGTTGTCTAAATCAACAACCTCTCGTAATTATGTTGCTGTTTGTTAGGAAGGCGAGTAACCAGAAGCATTAGGAATGCCGGACAAAATGCTTAGCGGTATTTCTTCCGGCTTTACGTTCTGAGTTCAAATCCCGCCAAGGTTAACTTGTGCGGATATGCCCGGACAATGCATACGTAAGAATACATTCAAATATGAAATAGAAAATAGAAGCAGCACTAGTGTAATACATCAGGTATCAAGCTAATCAATGTGTCTTTTTCAAAGTACTTCCAGTATCTGTGAAGTAAAGCATTCAAATTTCTTTTGGTGCATGGTTTAATTTCTGTAAGCGCCAAGAAGGTGTAATCGAATCGAATTCATGACTGGTATATATTTTAATAATAGTTGATAGAAGACGAAAAAATCAATAATAATCAAAAGAATTGAGAAATCAATAATAGGCAATAGAACTGATAAAGACCGAAACTATTAATTGTTTGAGAGGGCAAGAACCAAGTTTATTCCAGAAGAGGTGTTGCTGGTTAGACCCAAGTCAGTGTTAGTTGAGCAGACCTTCGATCAAAGGCGTTCCAGCCATGACTTCCTGTCTCTCTATTTTTTTCTTCTTTCAAGTGTTGTAAACTGAGGACTTGTTCTTTGTTTCAGGATGAAAGCGTGTGTTTTGAGAGACATTTGACTGCTACTTCTAACAAGTCTAGCGACCATGTGAATATTGCTTTGTCGTCTTAAGTCCATCTCATGACTGTAACTGTGGTTTCACTCAATGTCAACCCTGATCGAGCAGACTGTATGTTTCTAGGACTATAATATCTCATGGTGGAGGCGCAATGGCCCAGTGGTTAGGGCAGCGGACTCGCGGTTTCGATTCCCAGACCGGGCGTTGTGAGTGTTTATTGAGAGAAAACATCTTAAGCTCCATGAGGCTCCGGCAGTGGATGGTGGCGAACCCTGCTGTACTCTTTCACCACAACTTTCTCTCACTCTTACTTCCTGTTTCTCTTGTGCCTGTAATTCAAAGGGTCAGCCTTGTCACACTGAGTCACGCTGAATATCCCCGAGAACTACGTTAAGGGTACACGTGTCTGTGGAGTGCTCAGCCACTTGCACGTTAATTTCACGAGCAGGCTGTTCCATTGATCGGATCAACTGGAACCCTCGACGTCGTAAGCGACTGAGTGCCAACAACAATATCTCATGATTCTGATCTGTTTAAGACAGGATTTGAGGGAGAATTAACTACTATATCAAGCACTCCGAAAAGCTGCTTTGACTAACTAACTAACGCAATACATATTTGATCAACGCTGTGGGGAGACGGGGGTGCGACTAATTAATGGGAAACCCAGACCGTAATAGACTATAAACATAGAACTTAATAGATGTACGTAACACCATACAGCCGTCTGCTGATGCTGCCAAACACACCGTTCTGTTGAGAAAACACGAGATTTCAGTTCTCACAGCAACCAAATATTAAAACTAGTGTGTGATGACTTTAATACTTATCTATCTATCGGTTTGTTTACTTATCTCTCACTACTTCTTTATCATTGCCTCTCCCCCACCCATCTCTCTCGTTCGTTCTTCCACCTACTTCTTAGTCTTATCTCCTCCTTTCACCACCATCTATCAACCTGCCAAAACTCGCCACGGTGTACCTCATTATACGAAAGAATTAACAAAATAACTGCCGCCGTTTGATCTTCCACGTTCTTACTTCTCTACTGTTTAACTCTCTCTCTCTATCTCTCTCTCTCTCTCTCTCTCTCTCTCTCTCAATCTATTTCTCTTCTTTCTCTCTCTCCCTCTGTCTATCTCTCTCTCCCTCTATCTATCTATCTATCTTTCCCTATAGGTCTCGCATTAATAGACTACCTTCTTCTCTCCCAAGTGGTTTCACCCACTAATTACACGCGAATAACTACCAGCCAAACAAGGGAGTTTCTACGTTGCCGCTAGAAATAGCAACCAAATAATTGTCAAAATTATACCCTATTATCAAAAAAAGGAAAGGAGCCCTAGAAGATGAGATACTGGATACACTAGGGTCACTCATTATTTTTGAGAAGAGTGTCAAATATATATATTTTTGCAAGGAAAATGTGTCAGTTATTTAGAAGTTTCCCTTGTGTCGCAAACCCTACAGAAAATCACGGTTTTCCTGACCACTTATTTAAGCGCTTCCTATCGTTCTTACTTCACCCAGAAGCGCATGTTCAGAGCAGGCCCGTTCACACGAACCATGCTCGCCACTCTCATCCACCTTTCAATAAACCTGCTAGAAGGGAGCACTCCCTCCCCACTCTGATCCGCCTCTTCAAGTAAAACCTGAAAAAGTTGATCAGAAATTCGCCAGAGGAAAGAGCCCTTCTTCAGCCCTTTCAGTATTGCCCACCACACAAACGCTTTCGCCATGGCCACCAGGCAGATGAAAACTGCCCAGCCTTCCCGATCAAAGGAAGAGGACGGAGCAATCGTAACAATAGACTCGTTTGACAGCCAGATCTGTGTGACACGCGACAGCAAATGCTCGACCTAAGCCCACACTTCAGAAATTGTCGGGCACTGGACGAGTGCGTACAGAACGGTTTCATCGCTCTGCGCACATCTCGGGCAGTTCCGACTGACGGCACTTCCGTGCCTGTGGAGTTTATCCCTAACCGGCAACGCTCCCCAGTAGCATTGCCAGGCCAGGGATATCTGGAAGTTATCCATAGGCCCCAGCCCGAAAGTTATCCGTAGGCCCCGGCCCGAAAATACAAGAACATTTTTACTTAAAATATTGCAACTAAGGATAAAATTTGAATATTAAAAATTATTTGATTTTAATTTACAAAGTAACATTATAAATAAAAAAGGTACCATCATTTTGTTAAAATATCGACACACTCGAATAAGTACCAGTATAGCTAAAGTTTTATGCAAAGTAGAATAGTATATATGGTAAGCAAATTCAAGACTAAAAATGTGAAAACTTAGCAATACCTCAAGCAAATTTTACTGTGAATTTGTTATTATAGGTAGATTTTACTGTAATATACAACTAATTTTTGTATTATTCTATTTATTGTACTAATTACGTACTACTATTATTTTTTATAACCTATTTTCAAATTCCTAATTATAAATTAATAATTAGGAAAATAAATTTTTTAAAGTGCAAAAAGTATTTTAATTAAGTTATTTTTAATTTTTAATAGAAGTAACAAGTAATAACAAATACAAGTAATAGCTTCTAATAAAATTTTTAGTTTTAACAAAAGCTAATATTTTCTAAATCTAAATATTTTATTTGAAATTTTATCCTTAGCTGCAATATTTTTAAAAAATTTCTTGTTCTGTACTTTACCAGATGTAATAACTTGCTTGAATTTTTCCAAGTGTAATAACTTGTCCTGTGCTAGGTACTTATTGGTTATCTCACCCCCATTAAGAAAATTGGGTTATCTCTCCCGTTTTACGAGAAATATCAGTACTTTTGGTCATCTCCCTCAACTAAAAATATTGTTTAACCCTCAATAAAACAAAAAAAGAAAAATTAAAAATTAATAAACATGAAAGCTGAAAAAATTAAGCATCTTATTGAATCTAACATTTTTATAACAAATTATACCATGCCTATTGGGGAGGCCAAATGTCAACAATATGTTGAAGTATTGAATAAAAATGATCTAATTCTTAATCCAATCTCTTCTCGCCACATTAACTCTATTTTTTAGAGGGGAGATAACCCAATGTTTTAATGGCAGTTTTTTTTTAATGGGGGGTGAGATAACCAAAAAGTATTCTGTACTTTTCCAGGTTTATAATCTTCAGAATATTATTTCTCTTGCTCGCATTTTTCCATGTAATGTATGTATTCGTGAATCGATGAATGAAACCAACTTGTCTGAGAGATAAATGAACCCGTAAAAGGATTTTCACTACAACTTGCCATGGAGAAAAAAATTTCTTACTTGCTTGAAATTAAAAAGTTCTGTGCACTCTCTGTTGATATCTAGTACCGATGAGAATTAAGCGTTCGAAACGCCTGCCTCCATCAGTCCAATAAGTATAGGACATAGAAACTCTTAGAAGGGAAGATGGCACCAGCCACAGAAATTTATACACACACACACATATTCACATACATGTGTGTGGTGGGGTGTCCAAATGGTGTCTGTGTACTGTTCTCAGATCCCGATAAAGTTACAAAGAAGAAGAAGCAAAAAGGACAGCTATTTATTATAGCAAGAAAATTGAGGTCGACTGGGGTGAATTCTTACTCGCCTGAAATGGTGTTGGGGGAACCTAGATTAAAACACGGACTTGACGTGATTGGGTTATAATTGTCTCATATTCGTACACCAGATGCTCTTGAAACACTAAGAACTGTTTCCTCCTCGTGATTTCTTTTCTTGAATTTCTTTTATCCTCTTACTCGTGATGAATTTCCATCACTTAAGTCTGAAAATATAAATATCCTTTGATGTCATTTGATAAATATTTCTTGAAGAGGAT
Source organism: Octopus bimaculoides (assembly GCF_001194135.2). Lineage (NCBI taxonomy): Eukaryota > Metazoa > Mollusca > Cephalopoda > Octopoda > Octopodidae > Octopus > Octopus bimaculoides. Next base: position 18,330,403 of record NC_068989.1, read on the forward strand.
TTAGGCACCACCCAATAAAACACATCAACGGTCGTTTCAATGAAACCAGAATTTATGTTCACAGATACAATCTCTTTCTCTCCCCCTCTCTCTCTCTCTCTGTACCTTTCTTTTTCGCTCTCTCTCTCTCTCTCTCTCTCTCTCTCTC
>NC_068989.1:18330946-18336246 GCF_001194135.2 Octopus bimaculoides
TGTGTGTGTGTGTGTGTGTGTGTTAGATATTTATTGCCTTCACGGCTCACCAACAAACTAATTTTTATGTCTTCTGACACAGACCACCACATGTCATTTCAATATCATTTAAAAAACTTCTTCCTTGAATTTCTAATCATTATATTATCATTTTAATCCGTTTTATTCACACCTGCTTTGTCCACAAATTACTTTTACACTCACTGGAAATATATACATTAAAAAATGTTGATGTATAACGCCAGACCCTTTACCCTCTTTACTATTCTATACTCCTGCCCCTGCATTCCTGTCATCAGTTTCTTTTTAATAGGTAAAAAAATGTTAAAGTTTTTCTTATTAGTGGTAGCGAGGGGAATAGGAAGTTATAGCAGTCATTATTTTCTTGGGAACATTTGTAGTTCAAATGAACTTAATACATCTGACCGGAAACATGAACTTGATCGTGTATTCGGTTCACTTGAAGTTCAGCTCTAGTCTACGTTTATCATACACCACTCAACAATATTAGTTTCAGCTGGTGTTAACATATTTAATTCACGGACCATTAAATATCTAAATTTAAAATAAATATGCAGTAAGTAAAAAAGGGGTGGATGGATATTAATTAATGACTAATGTATATATTTAATTTTTCAAATGAATACAGGATATAACTCTGGACATGTTTTGTGACATATTTTGCTTTTCTTGCAAAGAAGTGTAGCCACCGTGTAACTACCGAATAAACTTCTCCATACATATTTCTTTCAAGTGTATATTTATTTAGAATACGCCCAGTGCAATAAATAAGCCAACATCTAGTGATGTAGATAAGTAACGTCTCTGAATTATTATCGATTTAAAAGTCTTATACTTTTAGAGAAATCACTAAACGGATTAATGTGATGCTCGTATTTCTCTTGAGGTGAATAGCAGGATGGATCTTTTCCGTTTGGCTGCCAGCATTTCAAAGATTAAAGTTTATTGAAAATTTTAAAATTTGGCATATTAATGTACTTTCCCAAGTTGAATTGCTAGAGTTATTTCACTTTTTCCACAGTTCATTGAAAAGGAAAGTTAAAAATGCATTCAATCAATTTCTCGAACAAATCACAATTTTCATATCTCCTGCTCCACATAAATTCACAAGCTCAATTATCAACAGATAGGTAAAACAAATGGTTTCAATATATATGTCAACGCGTGCTTTCTCGCTGACAAAAGAGTTCTCATGTTCCGCTTGTTACTTTGGAAACAGGCATGAATGTGTCTGTGACTTACGATTGACTAAAATTACCCAAAATTTTCAAACTTTAAAAAGCTAATAACTCTTTACTTATTGATTTATGGCGAAAATGATTTTCATGTCATTCATTAGCCTATAAAAGTGTATTATTATGCTGGCAGCCAAACCGAAGAGATACGTAGGATAAATGAAGCCAACTGATTAACAAAACATGTCGCTCTCTCAACTCGTCAGAAGCTTTTTTCTTGTAAAAGGAAAAGGAAAGTTATTCAAGGGGACGTCAACATATATACATTACAGCTGTAGGTTCTTTCGGTTTGATGACTTTGATGTTTTCTTGGATCATCAAAAGCTTAATTTCTATAAGAAAAATACAGCGCAGAAGGGATTTCAGAGGACTGCAAATTTTCACAGAATAAGCGCTAAGAATTAAGAAAGACAAAAGTAGATATTAAGACTTTGAGCTGTTGTTGTTGCTGTTGTTTATCCGTTGGTCAGCTCTGACTATTATCAAAAAATATTCTACCTCTGATCCGCCTGATTTTTGTATATCAGACGCAGTGAAATCTAGGACCACACATATATTAATAGGCCCTTTTTTTTCTTAAGATTGTCAGGTGGGATTTGAAGGTTTACTGTTATTTCTATTAGACTAGTCGATAGCGTAGAGGCTCCGTTGCAAGCCATTTATAAATGTGAAGATGACAAATTGTTGATATTTATTTTATTAAATCGCCAACCAATAAAAACAAAATGCACACAAAACGCTTTTCTAATACATGCTGTTTATTTTGTGTAACTGGGCTTTTTTTTTCAGTATATAGTTTACTTAGACTGGGATATGTTGAACAGAATTGGACCCATAGTTAAAATAAGTTGCTAAAAGAACAAACTTTCGATAAAGAATTACAAAAAAAATCATATATAAAAAGAAATTCTTTCGTTTAATAATCACTAATGATAAAACAAACAGACCTCTTGAGCTTTAGTAGTCTCCGAAATACCAGAGCAGTCAAGCAATTTGGGAAAACAGTGACGTTTAGTTTCTTTAATGGTCTGGTATGTTGGATGGGGCGAATGAATGCTGTAGTGTACAAAACATTTATGAAATAAAACGATTTATTAAATATACAAAAAATAAACTAATAAACAGTTTATGAAATAAAAGAAATATTTGTGAGAGTGGAGTGTATATATATGTGTGCCTGCATGAGTATTTAAGTTTCAGGGAAAAGAAAGTGATATGTAAGCGTATATGTGTATGCTTTCACATTAAAAAAATGCTTTATGTACCTATATCAATTAATATACAGAAAGTGTGTATGTATATGCATAGACAAACGATTCATACAGTCGTCTAAGAAATTATAAGTCAGAAAAATACTTTGATTTTCATATCGGTATGCTGCGAGGCGGCGAGATGGCAGAATCGTTAGCACACAGAGCGAAATGTTTAGCGGCATTTCGTCCGTCTTCACGTTCTGAGTTCAAGTTACGCCGGGGGCGACTTTGTGTTTCATCCTTTCGGGGTCGATAAAATAAGTACTAGTTACGCACTGAGGTCGATCTAATCAACTTAGCCCCTCCCTCAAAACTGCTGGCCTTGTGCCAAAATTTGAAACCAAAGCTTTGTGAGTGAATCTGGTAGACGGAAACTGGAAGAAGCCCGTCATATATATATATATATAGAATAAGTTCTTCACCGATAATGGTGTTTACATACCGAAGGGCTTGGTAAAAATTATCAATTATTAATAAATTAATAAATTGATAATCCTTTACCCTTTTATTTGTAATATATATATATATATATGTGTGTGTGTGTGTGTGTGTTTGTCCCTCCACCTGAGTTTGTCCTCCAATACCGCTTGACAACTGAAGCTGGTGTGTTTATGTCCCCGTAACTTAGCGGTTCGGCTACAGTAACCGATAGAATAAGTACTAGGCTTACAAAAAATAAATCTTGGGGTCGATCTCTTTGACTAAAACCCTTTAAGGTAGTACTCCAACATGGCTGTAGTCAAATGACTGAAACAAGTAAAATAAGCGTATATAGAGGAGCATCCGCGTATGTGTTTATTTTGTTTTGTTGTGTTTTTTTTTGTTTTTTTTGTTTTGTTTTCAGTTGGGTTTTTTCCCTTTCATTCAAGTGAGAATGCAGCGCCCATGGTTCTTTGCAGGTTCTCCGAGATCGGTGAAAGGGAGAAAAGTATCTTCAAGCCGAGAATCTTGTCCGAAATCGTGTAACAGAGTGGAACTCGAAGTGCTGAAAGAAATGGGGTTTTTGTACATATCTACACATAGAAAAGTAAGAAGGGAAATAATCCTTTAAGAGAAATTTGTGATGAGCGCATATGTTTGAGTGTGTACTATTAACGCTATGTCTACGCATGGCTGTATGATTAAGTTGTTAGTTTCGCATTTAGTCTTGGGCTCGATCTTACTGCGTGGCATCTTAGCTTAGTGTCTTCTACCATAGACTCATGTCGGCCCGTGTCATACCAGTGGAAGTTAACAGACATAAAAACCCTGTAGAAGCAAGCTGGTCGAATGGATCATACAAGAAATTCAAAGGGCAGCCTTGTGACATATTGTGTCATGCTGATTCTGACTGATGATTATGTTAAGGAATACTCAACCACTTACGCTACGGACTGAGTTTTCTTTTGGTAGGCCAATTATATGAGAACTTCTAGCTTGTTAGGTTAAGACCTCTCATTTTGACTGTTGAATTTGTGAGGTCGCTCTGATGAAGTCGTTAGCACGGTCATATGTTTCATGTGGTTATATTCTCGTAGAAGATCCTAGAACTTCCATCTTTCTCTACATTCTCTCTTTCTTTTCTTTTCTTTCTTTCTTTCTTTCTCTTTCTCTCTCTCTCTCTCTCACACACACACTCTCGCTCTCTCTTACACACATACACACACTCTCTCTCTCACACACACACTGACTCCCCCCCCTCTCTCTCTCCATATATAATTATATTTATATTCATATTCAATACGTTCGAGTGTTGCACTCGGACGTGAAAAAAACTTTCTGCCGTGGAGATTATCCTGGGGGAAAATTCCTCTCATAGACGTGTGGAAATAAAAGATGGCTCCAAATGAGGTTACTTGATTGTAGGATACAAGCATTTCTGTGTTGTGTCAATTGTGAGACGATGCAAAAATGCATGTGTCCTACTATGCAATGACGTCATTCCCAGCACATCTTGCGTTTTCACACATAAATAACAGAAAGAACTTTCTCCTGGAGCTCTCTCCGCAGCAGAGAGTCTTCTCACGTCCGTGTACAGCACTCGAATGGCTTGAATATGACTTTACACGAATATATTTTGTTCAAGGCTTCTTTCTTTCTTTCTTTCTTTCTTTATTTCTTCTTTTCTTTCTTTCTTTCTTTCTCACTCTCATTCTCACTCCCTCTCTCTCGCTCTCTCACTCTTGCACACATACACTCACTTACTCACTCACCCACTCACTCACTATGTCTATCTCTCTCTCACACTATCTCTCTCTCATTCACTATGTCTCTCTCATTCTTTCTTTCTAAATGTATGCGTGTGCGTGCGTGTGTGTGTGTGTGTGTATGTGCGTGTGTGTGTGTGTGTGTGTGTGTGTGTGTGTGTGTGTGTGTGTGTGTGTGTGTGTGTGTGTGTGTGTGTGTGTGATTGTAGCAATTATACCTCTCAGTCTGGCTTAAGAAGGAAAAGACTGAGGCATAACCACGGCGTCTACCTGTCACAACATTGCTATAGTCTATGTTTACTAGAAGCAGACGTGTCTAAGTTTCCCTTACATTTCTAAATATTTTGACGCCGTGTATTGCTTCTAATAATTAATTATATACATCAGTTAATTAATTAATTAATTAATTAATTAATTAATACATATATAAATATTAATATATATGCACATATATTAATTATTAAATACACGATATATATATATATATGCAATACAGATGCATATGTGAATATATATATATATATTCACATATGCATCTGTATTGCATCTATATAATGTACGCACATGTATATGTAAGTATATACGTGTGTATGTATATATATATA